>NC_018262.1:1333061-1410145 GCF_000227135.1 Leishmania donovani | reverse complement strand
CTGGGGCCGTGCTGCGGCGGCTGTCCAGCACTGCTTTGCGCCACGCCGTGGGGGCCTGAGACAGGGTCGTCAGGTAGAGTGCAGCTTGACTCCTGTTGGCTGGCATAGAATGGACTTACGAGAAAGGAAACGAAGCACGGGTGCAGCAATTACGGCGGCCCTGACGTTTGCGTTGTTTTTTATCCTTTTTTTTCCGCATCTGCATTTTTTCCTCTCTTTCCGTGACGCACGTGTGTGTGTTCTCGACCGCTGCCGGCTTCGTGTGGTGCTCTGCTGACACCCGGCGTCCCTGCAGATGGGGAGGCGAAAAAAAACGGCCGAGCGAAGCAAAAAATAGCAATAAAAAAGCTCTTGTCGTCGAGGGTGGCAGAAGTTCAACCCGTTGAGAGAGGGATGACGACCCCGGCCTCCACGAAGCCTCCAAACGGCTTCAATGGATCTGGGGGAACGTCAGTGCCACTGACACCGTCGCAGAGAGCACCTTAAAGCTTCTGTGAGTGCGCAGGTCTTGGAGGAGATGCGCGTGAACGTGACTTGGCTGCCTTGCATCACCTGGGCCACGCATGCCCAACTCATTGGTTTCGTGCATATCGTGTCATTCGCCTTGTACGGTCGTTTACAGTGTCACCATTTCCACTTTGTGCACGCACTTTCGATCTGCGCTCCTTCTTCAGTATTCTTGTTGCCACAACCACACAAACTCGCGTGCGTGTCCCAGCTTGCTGTTTCCTTGGTGGTCTTGTACCTCACGGACCTCTTGTGACGAGCCAGCTTTTATACCCACATCCACGCACCCACTGCTCCCCCCCTCCACACACACATACATATCTTCACATCTTCCCTTTCCATCCGAACGCGTTCATCTCATCACGTGACTCTGCGCTGCTCCCGCCTCTTGCTCCTCAGAAGACTCCCTCCCCCGAAACACACACACACACACACACACACACATACACACAAGCGCAATGTATGCCCAGCACATTCAATCCACCCCAAGCAACAAGTTCCCTGTGTTCCAGGGCGTGTCGCCGCGCGTGACGGCGCAAACCTACCAGAGTCACCGTGGCGAGTACGTCTCCATCATTTTTGAGCTGACGGGCCCGGGTGAGTTCAAATGTGGTGTGACGGGCATGTCGGTAAAGGTGGTTGGCGTGCCGGAGGCAGTGGAAGTGAGCCGCGTCTGCGAGTTTATCTGCTACGTCGATCCTTCCACGGGGGATCTGACGTACTTTCAGCACGCCATGCTTGATGACGAATTCGACTTTGAGGTGTACCGCCGCCTCGTGAGCCTGACGACCAAAGTACCACAGCTCTTTTGAACAGCACTACACGAAGTTAGAGGAGAGCGCGACAATGAACGGCGTGATTGCCCATCGTTAGTGATGGATGAGCTTCAAGCCAGCAAGCAAAGCAGATGGAGAGGTGTTGCGCCGATATACGCAGACTCAAACAGGGGAGCCACGCCAAGGTATATCGTTACTCTCTTTCCACGGTACCCGCTCGGAGACAGAGAAGAAAGCGCGCTGCTGGCGCTGACATAGAACATGTGTCGTCATACTGAGAGGAACCACGAGTGCGCGCAGGAATACAAAACATGAACGCAACGCTCGATTGCACACAAGGCCGCTTTGTCCCTCCGCTCCTCTGTGCTGCGTATGATAGAAGATAGCCAGAAACCGACAGAGAAGAAAGCAGCACCAGTAGAGTCGACCGGCTCAGTTGTGGAGAGTCTGTGCTTCTCTTTCTCTCCGTCGGGTTAGCCTTAACTCACGATGCGTGGCATCGAAGACGAGATGAAGCGATCCGCGAGAGAAGGCGGCTGACCACGGGTGCACGTGCGTGAGTGCACTTGATTGCTTCTCCCCCTCCTCCCGCTCTCATTCACTCTTCACATGTGTGCGTGTGCGCGCGCGTCTTCACGCGGTTGAGCCTTTTATCGTTTACCAGGTGTCCAATGATGCCCGCAGTGAACATCAGCGGTTCTTCTGTTTTTCCTTTCCTGCACAATAGTGCGTGTACGTGTGCTTGCGTGTTTCCGAGGTTACCTGTACGCGTTCTTTCTCTGGTCTCCTTCCATACATGCTAAGAAAACAGATCAAGACAACAAGAAAACCAAAGAAAGGGCGCATGAGTGAAGGGCAGCGTACTACGGCGCTTCCACATCAACATGATACGACTTCGTGTTCTTGTTTCACCAGCGCTATCCCCGTCCTCGAGCGACGCAAGCAAAGACATCAGCCTTGTGCTTCCGCTCTTTCGCATACATACGCACGTTTCGGCCACAGAAATATGCAGAAGGGATGAGTTTGTGTGTGCATGTGCGTGTGCGCGCCTGCTGTGGCTATGGTACACCGCCCCCGCTCCCCCTCCTTTTGCACTTTTCGGTCGTGGGACTCGTGCACTCCGCCATCATCGTGTGCCGTGCTTTGAATGCGGTGTGCGCGCCTTGTGGTTTGACCACACCGAACCCCTCACTCTTGCGCTCTGCTCGACTGCCCCTCTTCTTTCATACTGCGTGTGTGCATGTCTGCTAGTGCACTTGGCGGGTGCGCGCGCTCCAATTGCTTTGCTTGGGCAATTGCTACTGTGTACACCACGAATACGCTCGCATAAACAGCCCCACTCACGCGCGTGTGAGACAACCTTCACGTTGCTTGAGGGTCGAGAAAGTGTGAATCGAATCCACACACGGGTAAGCGACCATCATTTTATGCCTAATGCAGCTCGATGACTGGTGCACGTATCGCGAGACACTGCTCTACGCACGAGAGCTAGCCGTGCTTCTCCCGTCGTCGTGGAGTGGATTGCCGAGTGAGCAGTCGGCGACAAAGGCTTCCTCGTCGCTGTCACATTCTAGTTCGTTGCCGTCTCTTGCGTTCGTGAAGCGAGTGGAAGCGCCTTTGCTGACGCAATGGATGACGGCGGCGGCAGCGGCACCCGTCACTTGCCATTGTAGCAGTGCAGGTGACGGTGACGAAGACATGGATCATGCCACTGCCGTCGTAGCGGCGCGTTGGACGAGGATGCTGGGCATATGGATCGTCTTGCGAGTAGAGCTCCTGTGCAACACAAGAGGGGGAGTGCTGACTCTCGAGGAAGAGTACGAAGTAGGACGCTACAGGCAGTATTTCATGCCCCTTGCGTGGCCGGTGCTGGATCAAAGCATTCGAGAACGGCTCGCTTCGCATTTGTGCACATTGGCAGAGAAACGGGGGGCGAGCCAGTCAATGGGCGGCACCAGCTGCGCCAGTGACATGGCTGCCTCTTCCTCCTGCGGCACCCTTCTCAGGAAGGATGAGGAAGACGAACAGGCGTGTGATGAGGTGTGCACGCGAGCTATGGAGGCTACCCAGCGTGTGGCGCGCGAGCAGCTCCGCATCAGCTGGGACGCGTTGCACCCCAGCAGTATTCCTGCTACGGTAGGCACCAAGCTGAAACGGCTTTCCGTGCAGCAGAGTCGACACCATGAATCTGAAACTGGCTCTTCACCGCGACCAGTCGTAGTGCACACCAACTGTCTTGGTGGCCTCCTACACGCTCTGATACGTTTTCGGCTTCGGCCGCAACGGCGACATTCAGACCACGGCTCGGCGCCGTGGCTGAACTTAACGCAGAATGCACTCCTTCACATTGGCTACGACCTGCTAACCAAAGTGAGGTCGTCCGTGATCGAGCGCTGCTACTACCTTATCCCCGCCCTGCTCGACTATGAGTCGTGCTTACTCTTTTGCGAGGCGACACTGAAGGAGAGCGCAGCATTGCAGGCGCATGAGAGGGAACTAACGAGGACGCAGAGCATCTTGCGGCTCACTCTGCAGAGTTTACTGCAGTCTGCCCTCGGCATGTATAGGCGTGTCATTGATGCCTTGTTGGTCGACTACAAGAAGAGCGCTTGCAGGTCGTCTGCAGGTTCTACTCCACGACTTGTGAAGGTGACGGCACCTCTGTCGCCGGCGAACCCGCTTGTCGCTCGAGAAGCCGCACAAAAGCAGTACGCACCCGATGCCGTCGTTCCGTTGGAACCACCAACCCACCCGGGCGCTGCTGATGGACTCAGTGCATCAACGGTGATGCGGCTCTCTGAACCCGCTTTTTCTATCCTGGTGGAAGTGCTGGAGCCGACTTGTGATCTACTGCAACGCTACCCCGCGGACTGGGATGTCCTCTCGACCAGGTCGCTCACAGGCCCCGATGGGCGCGACCAGTGTGTGACTCCTGGTGGCCACACAGCAAGGGAAAGGGGACTGCTCTCGCCTTCATCCCGCAGGCAGCACCAGGTGAGCCAGCAGCCACAGCGCTCTACTGCCATGGATGTGCGAAGAGAGGTAGTGTCTTTTCTTGACTCAGAGGTGCCCAACTGCTTTGCCGCTGCTGCGGCAGGGTCTGGAGCGGCCTCCAAGAAGGCGCAGCAGCAGGCAGCCGCAGATGCATACCTTACGGCTACATACCTCTCCACGTATGGGCCACACTGGCTATAAGCGGAGGCAGAGAAGCACGCGATCCTCTGCACCCGTTTGAGGCAAGCCGGCCCTCTCCTCGTTGCTATCAAGCTGCTTCATACGTATGCGCTGAATACGGGACATACAAGAAAGAAATAAAACCTCTTCACAGCTCCCCTCCTCCCCCTCACATACACACGAAAAAAAAAAAAAAAAACAGCGTTGATACACGTTAGAGGGGGTGAAATGGCTCTCTGTTACGCTTTTTCTTGAGTGTGTGTCTCTTGATCGGCAGCCAACATGCGAAGTGGTCTCCCCTCTCACTTTTAAGCTTTCAGAAGCCCACCCCACGTGCAACGTGCGCCGCTGGAACTGTTTTCTGCCTTTGGGATGCTGCGCGTGATGGTTGTCACTGGCCCGCCTCTTCTTTCTGAAATCACTCCGTCACTCTTCTCTGCCGCTCTTTTTCTTGTTTTTTTTTTTTTTCTTCGTGTACTATTCCAAACGTGCGCGGCATCTCAGCTTGCCAGCCGTTGATGTATGTGCGCGTGTGTGTTCCACTTCTGTGTTGTGGGTAGTCGCTGAAGCGCATGCATACTTTGCCGCCTTCGATATGAGTTCGGCGCTTCTTCCTCTTGCTTTGGACTCAAAAGAAAAGCTGGAGGCGACGTCGCGCTCACAAGTGCGCGTTTTGCCTCACCCACACCCTTCTCCAGAGAGACGCGTGGGCGGTACCCAGTGGCTGTTTCTCTTCACCATTGTCTCCGCTTTTACAAAAAGTCAACGACACCATCAACGGTGCGAATGCCAAACATGCGCTCCACCGCCGCCAAGAAGTCGTTCCACCCACCTTTCAAGCATACAGCTCCGTGCACCACTGCAGCATCCACTCGCGCGGTAGCGCGACAGCTGCACCGCAGCCAGGCGTTTGCGCTACATGCAGCGCCCTCCTTTGCAGATGACCCCCGCGCACCAAATACCTCGTCAACTCCTGCACCGCTCGCACCAGATACGACTGTCGCGGCGTCCGAGCCCTTCACAGCGCCCAAGACGGCATCGGAATGCGACGCTGTCACCCCACCGCGAGGCGGGACAACCGATCCTCTCCCCAGCACCGAGACTGACGTTGCCCTCGCGAGGTGTAGGCCTTCTCGCTGGCAGCTACAGCAGCGCATCGACGCTCGCCGAGCCGAGCTCGAAGGCGCGAAAGCGTGGTCACTCGTAGCAGACACGCTGTATTGGGTGAGAGTTTCGCAGGCGGCGCTGCAGCACTTGGCAGACTCTAAGGCAGCAGGCCAGGTGGAACAGGTATTGTCAGAGCTTCACATTGACCCGCTGACAGTGCTATTCTCAGCGGAGGAAGGTAGCTTCTCTCACCAGTGAATGAGCGCTCTTCTGTGCGCACGTGCACTCTTGCGGTTGACAGGGTGAGGCACCTGGGATGCTCCCGCTAGCTGCACATTACGAAAAGGCGAGCAACAATACAAAGACAGAAAGCGAAACCAAAAAAAAGGAGCAAGAGGACGGCATTTTGTCTTCACCTTGATGGCTCGCACTTCGCCGATGATCGCACTGCTTCCCTTTTTTTTTTGCTTCAACGCTGCTGTTTGCCGCTTTTGGTATCTTTTTTTTTTCTTACGCTGCGTCACGCACGAAAACAATCAAGTATGCAGATCACTTGAGACAGGGCACCAGTCACAAGAGCGGCACACTAATCGGCTGCGGTGCGGCACTAACTGTGGCGTTGCAGTATGCATCCTGGCGATGCACTTCGGTAAGGCCTCCGTTCAAATCGAATCCTGCACCTACCCCTTGTCTTTTCAGTAGTAAGTGAATCGGCCTCGGTCGCGCACATGCCCAGCGCCATTAGTGCTTGGAGCTCGATTTCCTGCTCCTGTGACTCTCTTCTCCCCTGGTGATGCACGCGGGACCGACAAGGACGACTTTCTCGTTTTTCATCCACCGTCAACTCCGCTCGCTTTGCGTTTTTTGGCTTCTCACTTTCACGACACCAGTGAGCGGAGGGCACTGCCGTGGCTGTGTGATGTGGCCGGCAAGGCTGTACAGTGGCCGCGTCGCCTTGGCGGCTGCAACCACCGCTGGGCGGGGAGAGAGAGCCTACCCAAGAGCCGAAGCGCAAGTGGCGCCACACCTCACGGTTCTCTCCTCTCCTGCCATCACACTCCGGCGGATGGCGCACTTTTCAAGCACGCCGACCAGCTTGTGCTCTCTATCCCCCACCTCACCGCTCGATGCGCTTGTGGATGAGGTGAGCCCCTTCATCCCGGCAACATTCACCTCGATTCCGCAAATCTCACGTCAGCTGCCGCCAGAGCTGATGGAGCGCGTGTGTGACCCCGTCTGCGGTGGCTTGCGGCCCCTCTTGTCTCGCTACGCGGAGCGCTTTGAAAGCAAAATGATCGGGCAGGTTCACGTGGTGCGCAGCCGCCTCAGGCAGAGAGAATCGACAGCGCCGTGCCGCCGGGCCAACGCAGGTGCCGAAGCGGGTCACTCGTTCGCCGTTCCATTGTCCTCGTCTGGTAATGCCGCTGCTACAGCCCCAAAGTCGAACTCGGTGGACCTCCAGGCTATTTTCACTGAACTCCAGGAGCTGTTCCCGAGCTACCTCGTGCCAGTCAAGGCCCTCTGGACGACTGCCCCGGAGGCCGAGGAGCAGCAGGTAAGGGCCCGCGTACTCGATGCTCTTCGGTCGCCGCAGCACAGAGCATGGCTCACCTTTCACAAGCACCCGGCGCACTGCGCCTCTCGCAGTACTTCAGCTGATGAGGGGGAGCGGACTCACGTGCTCGAACACGGGTATGTGCAACTGCGACTCGACCCTGCGGCAGGCGATAACAGGGCCGCCGCGCCAATGCCGCAGTCGCCAAACACGCGGATGGCGGGGCATGAGGTGCAGCCGTACGAGTGGTACCGGGTGGCGCGTGTACTGCCGACCACAGCAAGGGAGCTGCTCTTCTCGGGTGAGCTGCAAGAGCAGGCAACCCTTCTCCTGCCACCCGGGCGGGATGTCTGGCACGTTTTGTTGAGCGCGCCTGCTCTGTTTGAGCTTCGCTATGCGGCCCCCACGACCGTCCATAGCGGGCAACAGGCACGCGTGCCGACCCTCTCTGCCGAGGCCTCTTCGTCAGCGCCCGCTTGCGTGACGTATGACGCCACGCCGCCGCCATCCTTATGCGCCTCCGTCTACGTGCGCTTTCGACTCGAGGAGCGCTTCGTCCCAACAGACATGGCGGGCGCGCACGAGGAGAGCATACTACGCGAGCTGGAGACACTCACTGCAGACCGGGCGGCAAGCGCATGCGGCCTCAGCTCGCGCCAGCGACGCCGCAAGCGCAAACTGCAGCGCCAGCTTGCCTACCTGCGCAACCCAACCCCATACTTCGACGAGCGGGTCCTAGCACAGCATCTCTTCGACCTTCTCCCGCTGCGTGATGGGGTGCATCAGTCGGCGCTCTTAGGATCGTTGCCGCAGCCTGCCGTGCAAGCTTTTCCTCAAAATGTGACGGAGCTTTTACAAGCACGGAATGATTTGTTTCAGCTATCCGATGCGCGACACGGCATCCTGGTGCAGCGCGCCGATGCCCCCAAAGTTGCTCAACGCTCCATCGAAAGCGTTACTGGGGAGGAAATACTCCTGCACATCTTCTCCTCCTATTCTCTCCGTAGCGACCCGCGAGAAGGGACGACGATCAGCCGAAGTCTCCCGCGACTGCCGCGACTTGTGCGTGAGCGACTTTTCGCCATGCAGGATATTATAGCCGAGGTGCTGCTTCTCTACCCTGACAAGGTGGAGGTGCTCGCGGACCGGTCCTCCAACATCTCACCCCTCTCCTTGTCCTCGTCGCCACACACCAGCGAGGCTGATGAGCGTGCCTTGCGCGAGTTGCGAGCCGTCCGCGGTCGCCGCGATTTTTTGGTCCCATTCCGTTTTGTGGGGCAGTGGCAGGCTAAGTTAACAGAAAAGTACACGAAGCAGCAAGAGAAGGACGCGACGAAGAGTATGCGTGCCCGCCAGAGAAGCGAAAGCAGCCACCGTCGACCGGCTCGATACTGACCAGCGTTCGAGAAATGGGTCGACTGGCGAGAGGCAATCGTGGTGTCCGCCGGCCATTCAGGGACGGTGCGTTTGGTGCAGAGTGCTATGGGTCTTTGACTGCCGTTTCTCGCCCTTTTTCTCTGCGTGTGTGTGCACTTGCGTGTTCTTGCCTTTGTGTGCTCTTATCGATCGATGTTCCTCATCCGGTATGCCGAGTTTTCGGTATCCCTGCAGCTGCCGTGCGCGAGCGCACGCGTGCGTGTGAACGAGGGAGCTCCAACGAACGCCATCTTTTCGTCACACAAACACAGAGGAAACAGGGTATCTGACTACCGCGCCGTTGCCCGTCGTACAGCTACTCCATTCATGTGAAAGATCAACTAAACGATAGCCATGAAAACTCGACTTGACGAGTAACGACTCGACTGTTGTGTGTTTTTGCATGACGCGCATCGAGGGAGTTGGAGGCTGAGGCCGGCTTCTTTTAGTCACCACGGAGCAGCATTGCTTGTCGCGTCTTGACGTATCTGCCTGGCCACCACGTATGTGTCTCTTGGTGTATGCGCATGTTTGCTCTACCCGCGGGTCGCTTCTCCGTCTCGCTTTTGGCAGTGTCTGTGATCGCGCTCTTTGTCTGCTCACGCCCCGCGCTCTCCCTGTCTCTCCTCGTGGCGACTTGTATCTGCTCTTCGCCATCCACGTCCTCCTTCGCTTCGCGTCGCGTCTGACCTGACCTGCTCTCGTTCCCGCCTGTGATCAGGTACGCTCGCGTATTGTCCACGGCACAACGGGGCTATCGCAGGCGTCACAGACAGAGACGCGCACGCAGCGCGCCCATACGCACACACACACACACACACACACACACACCTACACATCGTTTTTATCAATCTCGCGCACCGTCTGCCGCCGAACAGCTGCGATTCTCTGGGAAAGTGCTCTTCGCCGGCACGACTGAAGCGTTTTTCCTTTTACCTCTCTCTTGTTTTTTCTTTGACGGAGCGGTACGAAGTGATCGACGCGCATCTCAACCTCACCTCTTCGGCGACGACGACTGAGGACATCAAAACAGTGCTGCTTATCGACGCCTCCTTAAAAGAAAACGAAGAACTTGCTTGACTCGAGTCGCTTTACTCCACGCAAGCTCGAGAGGGAGGGGAATGCCTGTCGCCCCCGCTGCGGTGGACCAGCGCCCGTCCATCTGGACGCTCTTCAAGCAACAGCGTCTGCCGGCGTGGCAACCCATCTTGACACCGCAGCACTCGGCCCTCTGCCTCATTGCGGTTGCAGTGGTGTGCTTGCCACTGAGTCTGTCGCTCTTTCACGCGAACGCGTCCGCGGTGGACATCACGGTGCGCTACGACCATCAGCAGCAATGCTCGTTTGGGTACAACAACACCGGCGCCTTTCGGTATGAGGCGTCGCCGGGGAACGTGTGGCAGACGGGTTGCGTCACGGATGTCCCGTTTCGCGTCGACAAGCACCTCAAGGCACCGGTGTATGTCTACTACGGCCTTGACAACTTCTACCAGAACCACCGTCGCTTCTCCAAGTCCAAGAGCGACGCGCAGCTGGCCGGGCAGCGCGTCTCCGCGACGGCCATTGCCTCTGCCACGTCGCCTCTCACGTACCCAGGCGAGTTGCGCCACGCCGGTGATCAAGGCATTAACCTCTTGGGCACTTTCTTCCACTACAGCGACTTTGTGTATGTACCGGCTGGACTGATTCCGTGGTCCATGTTCAACGACACATTCGCCCTGTACCGCATCACTCACCACGAGGCCGCCGCGGTGACGGCGCCGTCGCTGCGGCTCATCTGCAATGGCAGCGCCTTTTCACGCTTCACAAACGAGCCGCTCGACGGTGCCGGCCGCTGCCACAAAAAAGGCATTGCCTGGACGTCGGACGTAGAGTTCAAATACAAAAAACCGCACTTTCCACCTCCTTCGTCGCTTCGACCCGTATGGAGCGCACCAAAATGGGCGTATGAGGCCGCGGACGGTGATGTGAACCCCAACCCTCCATCCCGCATGCCGTCCGACAATGCTTATTTCAACGAAGGCTGGTACGCCGATGAGCCTGGTCACCGCATTCCAGTCACGACGGACGAGGACTTGATGGTCTGGGCGCGCGTGGCCTCACTGCCCAAGTTCCGGAAGCTGTATCGCGTCATCGACGAGGACCTGGTGCCGGGCACCTATCTGATGCGCATTCAAGAGCATTTCAACGCGGCCAGTTACGGCGGCACAAAGAGCTTCTCACTAGCGACGCTGTCGTGGCTCGGTGGCCGCAACACTTTCATGGCGTGGATGTACTTCACGATCGGCGCCGTCTCTGCCGTCAGCGGTGCTTCTTTTCTGTGCATTCACCACTGGTACGATGACCGAGCCCTACGCGCCGTGGCGATGCTGCTGAAGGACGACTAAGGCATCCTTCTTCAGTCTTATGCGCCGCTCTTCTGTCTTCTGTGTTTGCGGGGGTGATGGTGAACTCGCGTGATCCAGATGATGATGATGACGAGAGAGAGGGCGGGCGAGTTCGTTGGTGCGCTCACGTCGATTCTTTGGCGCTGTTTCGAGGCCCTCACTCACGCGTTTTGTGGTGCGGGCCCGACGGTCCTTTTTTTTTTCGTCCGCTTTGAGCTCTTTCGGAGATTTCTTCACGAATCGCCGCCCCTGTTCTCCACTTGCTCTCTCTCTCTCTCGCCTTTCTTGTGGCCCTGTTTTGCCCTCTCGGGCGGTCGAGCTGTCGGGGGAGAAGACATGCCACATTTGCAGAGTCGCAAGGAGGCTACCCCATCCAGAAGGGAAGAGACAGCTTTCACGACGCATGCATGCACGCACGCACTTGCGTTGGTGCTTCCGTCGTGGCACAGTCTCGGGAAGACAGGCTGAAAAAGAGAAAAGGGGGGGACGTGCCCGCTTTCGATCTTCGATGCAGCGCGCTAGCGGGTGGTGGCGTGCTGTTTTATCTTTTCTGAGGGGGAGGGCACGTCGGCGTCGCCAGCACAGTCGGCGGCCGTTATCGCTTCCTCTCCTCCTGTGTGTGAATGGCAGCTCTCCCTTCGGGACTGCACGCTGCGCCCTGCGCTCTTGTGCAGCCTACCTTTGTCGCCCCCCATTACTCTCTCTCCCTGCTATCCTTATGCTGTTACCGCGCCACGCATTTTCGCCCCTCTTCCTTTCAATCTTCACCTGCTCACTCGTGCCTAGACGGAGGAAGCCGAACCAAAACGGACTCCACATCTTCTACGCACCTTCTACGGTCTACCCCGCCCTCTCTTCCCTTTTGCCTTCCTTATAATCATGGCACTGGACTTCGACGTAGACGATGCGCCAACCTTTCCTGAACTCGTGCGCGACGCTCGCCTCGATGTCACGAAGGGTCGCGCGATGACGGCGTGCTGGTCAGAGTTGACTGATCAGCATACATTTTTCAGGGACGTCGCCAAAGAGGGCCGCACTCGTGGCGAAACCCTAGGTGCTGTGCTGGCTGCTGTTCAAGGGATCTGCCAAGCTCTGCAGCGTGTCGAGCTCTCCAATTCTGAGGCTAGGGCACCCTCGCCAGCTTGCACCGCCCTCTTTTCTTCGCCGGCACAAGGAGCAGTAGGGGGTACGCGGCCTGGTAGCCGGCTCGAGGAGGTGCAGACATTCGCGCAGGTTGCCCGTGCATATGTCAGCCTGTACTGCTCTACACCAATCCCGACGTGTGCGCAATGGATGAGCTCGCTGCAGCCTGTCTTTCCTCAGCCCCCGAACGCGGCCAGCACAGCCGTCAACGGCGCGAGTGCATCTCGCTTCGATGGTGATGCGGGTGCTGTCCCCGCTACACCCGCATCGTCTACGTTATGCCGCTACTTGACAAAGCTGCGTCAGTCAGTGGATGACGTCACGCAGGAGTTGCCTGAGAGCGAGGTAGATGGGAAGGATGGTGGCTTTGCCGAGGAGAAACTGAAAGAGCTGGTGGTGTGCTGCATGACGGTCGGACGACGGGTGACACGCCCGACCATGCTCCCCCCCTTAGACGCACTCCTGGTGCGCGAGATGGTGAAGGTGCTTCAGGACTTTGTGGAGAACTCGACGCTCGAGTGGTGAAGTTTCACATCGCAGAGCGCGCACAAGAGGATGAAGCGCAGTGTGCTGCTATGACCAAGGAGCAAAGGGGACCATTTTCAAGTTTCTGCCCGTTTTCCCTCGCTCCCCCTCCCACAAACTCCCCCTGCCTCTTTTTGCTCTCTGCTTTCATGGGTGGCAGCGTAAAACATATCCGTTAGGCTCCTCGGCCGATAACTTTGGCTCGAGTAAAATCACTGAAAAAAAGAGAAACGAGCTAAGCAGAGGAAAGGGCTGTCAGCAGACCGCGCATATGCGCCACAAGCGTGGAAGGCCACTTTTCCCCCCGAGAGAATGGGCGCGGCTAGGAAAGGTCGTGGTGATGCACTTTGGAGCCCTTCTCGCTCGGTCAACTCTTCCGCCCCCGCCACGAGCCCATGTGCCACTCTTGTGTCGAGTCCCTTTCTCTCTGTAGGTACGTGCTGCATGAACTTTTTCTTTTAAGCTCTTTTTGTCGTCGGTATCTGCATCTCGTTCTTCGGGTGCCGCATGCGACTTATCGCGCATCTATTTTGCTCCTTCACACTACCATGCACCCCTTAAAAAAGGAAGAGGCGACTGTCCCTCTTTCCTTGATGGTCTTCGGACATAGACACTCTGAGTTTTGACGCCGGGGTGCGAACAAGGCTGCTGTTGCTCCTGGTGCATGCGTAGAAGCCCCGAATCGTTTCTTTTTTTTTTAGTAGACCTCTCAGCTGAACAAGTCTCTAGCGATAATCGCCGCGGGTGGTGTGGGGTGCGCGTGTCTCCATTACGACGTCCCCGGAGGGTCCGTATACTTTCCACACACGAGAAGTAAGCGACACACAATGGGTAGCGGGTATCTGAAGCGGAAGCGGCAGCGCCAGGAGCTGCTGAACGACTTCTACTCTGCTCTGTCGTCCTCGTCATTTGACACTACTGGTGACCAATTTAGCAAGCTGGTGACGCGCACCGTTTACCACTACCCCTCGTCCCTCCCGTTCCCCGTGCTCCTCGATGACGACTTCCCCGCTGAGCCGTACCGATCCCGCAACAAGGACATTAAGAGCGCCATCCACTGGGGACAGCGTAAACTTCTTCTCTCTGAGATTCAACTCCTCTCCATGTACTGCCGGCCAGAGATCTCGTATCACATCGTGTATGCTGGCGCCGCTCCTGGGACCCATTTGGCGTTTCTGGACGAGATGTTCTCGTGCCGGCACACGTGGGAGCTGATCGACCCCGGCCAGTTTGACCGCGCGGTGCTGGAGCCGCGCGCAAACTTCAGGTTGCGCAACGAGTTCTTCACCAACGCGACAGCGTACGGCATCAACGCGCGCCGCCTCACCGAAGTCCTCCCAGCACTTGGCTTTGTATACCAGAACGCTGCGGTTGACAGTGTGCAGACTGACAAGAAGGCGATTCACGAGCAGCTTCAGGGCATTGTTGGCACGCTGGACGTGGCCCGTGGTACCGAGGATATCCCTGCCATGTACGAAGCACCGCTGTCGCTTCCTAAAGGCTTGGAGCTGCTGTCGCAGGTTGCGCTGGAGCGCAATAAGCCTCTGCTCTTCATCTCGGATATCCGCTCCGGCAGTGTGGCGCTGCCGAACTTCGAGGACCACGTGGCAGAGAACATGCGCGCGCAGGAGTGCTGGACAAACATCTTGCACGGCGAGCACAGCATGCTTAAGTTCCGCCTTCCCTACACCAGCAAATCGACTAAGTTCGGCGGCCAGGGCGCCGTGCGTGAAACGCGCCTGATTCGCGAGGACGGCACTGTCCCTTATCTACGTGGTGACCTGCTGCTTCCCATCTGGACGCGGCCAACAAGCACGGAGGGTCGGCTTGTGGTGCCACAAGGCGCCTTCCAGAAGGACTACAACGTAGCCCACGTGGAGGACCAATTCTTCTTCTTCAACTCTAGGGTTCGGGAGCAAGTACACTTCAATCACCTGGTCGTTCATGACGGCGAGCTCGATCATCACTACGACGCCGCAGCGGAGGTGCACTGCCTCCTTACCTACTTGCGCTTTATACGGCCAGAGCTGAAGACCGCGAAAACGGGGGAGCTGCGAAAGGAGGTTCTGCGCGTGGCGCACTCCATCACGGCGCACCTTGGCATCACTTTTGAGGATGCTATTCGTCGTCGCGACGCACTTATGATCAACCACGCCAAGAAGAGTCAGAACAAGGCGGTGGAGGGCCACAAGGACGACGCTTACGGCGACGAGGAAGTGGAGGAGCAGGAGGCGAAGAGTGCTGCATCCAAGGTGCGCGCTGGCTCGAACGAGAGCGCCGCGGCGGCGGACGGCGCTGCTGCTGGCACAACAGCGCCGGTGCCGCTGTCGGAGTGGGAGCAGACGACGCGACTCATGGTGCGTCTGTCAAACTACGACCGCAACCGGTCGGTGTGGAGCCGGAACGTGAGAGAGGAGGAGCACAGCAAGACTAGCGGTCTTTGGGTGACTACGAAGATGCCACAGGCGTGAAAGGGCAAGTGATAAAGACATCGTAGAAGCCTTCGCAAAGTCGTTGGCCGTCTCCGCTCATCGCCGCTCTCCGCGCGTATTGTTGTCATGGGCTTTTTCCTCGTCGTTGCTCACGAATTGCGCGACCGCAAGCGGCACTCTGGCACCGCCGCCTGTGCGAGTGTTCCACGACTCTTCTCTCACCTCAGCGTGTGTTGACAGTGCATGCACGCGCCTTCAGATCTCTATCTTCGCGGCCACTTTGGCGAGCCGGTTCGGGGTAGTTTCGCGCTTTCCAAGCTGTGGCGCTGCGTGACTGCACAAGAAGAAATGCACGCAGGTGGTGACGCTTGTGTGGAGAGAGAACACAGGTCTGCGGCAAGAGTGGTCCAGCGAGAAGGTGCGCGATGCGTGTCTGCGCACGCACACAAGTGGCCGCTAAGGCAGACACGATGCACCAACGACTGCCCCCTCCCCCTCTTTCCCCTCCCCCTCCCCCAAACACACGGAGACACAACAGCTGGGGTAAACGCGCGCGTGGAGAAGATGGAGTTAGGGAGATGGTGCCCTCTTGGCCTCTGCTGCCTTCGCCCCTTTGCGTGTGTGTGTGTATGCGCCTGCGCACGTGCGTACGCTCCTCGTCTACGCCGCTCTCCGTCGACGTCGTTCTCTTTCTCCTTGAACTTCGGTTGTGCTTCCTGTTCTTCGCCGCCGGCTCTGTCGGTCTTACCTTTGCTTTCGTTTTGTGCCTTCGCCCCTCGTTTTCGTTCTACTCTCTTCTTCCCCTCTTCTCCATGGCGCCACGTGCCCCGACTCCTCTACAACGGCGGCGCCACAGCCCCACGACGCGCGAAGAAAAGAACACACAGTAAGGAAAGCGAAAAAATACGAAGCGAAAGACGTCGCCTCTTGCTTGTCTCCTCCCCTCCCCTTCTCTCTCCTCAAATCCTTCAGTCCCTCACAGCACCGTGATGCCAATCGCTCCTCGCCAAGGCCGCAAAGGGGGGAAGATATCCTCCTCGCCGGCTATCGCCTCGTCGGACTCGCCGTCGATGGTGTCGCCTGGTTCGCTGCCGTCTGGCAGCGCTGGCATCTCCCTCCCCACAGATCCTAACACGACTCTGCAATTCAACATCGAGGCTCTGATGAGTAAGAAGCGTCGCAGCCCTTCCAAGGCAAAGGCTGCGGCGCGCGCGAACGAGTCCAGCGCATCCGCTTCCTCGGCGACGGAGGCGGTCAAGGCAGCCAGCGGCACAAGGGGCGCCTCCACTACCGCGGCTGCGGGGTCCGCCGGGGCGTCTGCCGCGGCCGGTCCCGCGGAGACAATCGCGAACCCCTCGCTTGTGACGCCACCCGGCGCGGACTCGAACGTCTTCAAGTTCGACCTCGACGCCATCCAGCAAGTTGGCCAGGGCGTCGTGTTCGGCGGCAATAAGACGATGCGGACGGATTCGCACAAGCCCGATTCGGACCCAGCGGTGGTGTCTGCAAAGCTGAAACAGCTGATCGCCTCCCAGGACGCATACTTCCACGGTGGCAACGCCGCGGCCGCCGACGTCGAGAGCGACGAAGTGCTGGGGTTAAAGGAGGTAGCCTCACATCAAGTAGTGCTGCTGCAGCGACCCTACGCGGCTCTGCGTCTCGCTGTCGCGCTTAGCCGAAAAAGCAAAGAGCGCGTGCTGGTGGTGGTGCCGCATTACTCAGACGTCTCCGATATCGCGGCGGCGCTGCGGGCGCTGAGCCCATCTCGCGGCCCCGTCGGCGAGCTGAGCGGGCAGTCGTTTGTCGGCGAGGCGGACACAGCACTGTGGGTGACGGATGTGGATACGGCGCTTGTGTACCTAACATCGCAGCGCGGCATGGGGCCGTTCACGCATCTCGTGCTGCCCAACCTGACACGCATGAATCCACTGGTCTCCTACTTCTTGTGGGGTCTGCGGGAACGCGTGTACCGGCAAAGCGCCATCCTGGACACGACCGCCCCGCCGCTGCACGTCATTGTAAGCGTCAGCGGTGCCATGACGGAGCGGATGCAGCAGTTCTTCGCGAAGCAGACGGTGGCGACGCCAAACACGGCGCCGGTGCAGCCCCTCGTTGAGTTCTCGTACGATGAGGCGAACGCGCTGGCAGAGATGGACGTGTTGGATGTCACGATCGATGAGTCTGGCAAGTACCCTGGCCCACACCGCAAGATCATCGACCACTCCGTGCAAATGGCGGCGACGCTGGTGGGCCGTATTTTCTCCTGCTCCGCCGCGTGCCCGCAGGCTATTTACATCCTCACTGGTGACTCACGCGAGATGATCGACGCGCTACACAAGGAGCGCCTTCTCGACACAACGGTTTACGCCGGGCGCTTCCCCTCCAAGGAGGACGCCGGCGCCACACCGTCGAAGCATCGTGTGTGCGTGCTGCACTCCGTCGTCTCCTTCACGAACTACAACAACGAAGATGCGACGTTTGTGCTGGACATGGCAACGACCCGCCGCCTCGCCGTACAGAACAAGTCGGAGGGCTTCATGGCTTCGAGCGCGTCGGAGTGGGCGTCGAAGATGGACGTGGAGGAGCGCCGGCAGCTGCCCGGCGCCAAGTACCCCGGCTGCTACATCGCCCTGTATCCCCCGGCGGCCGATGCCGTGCTGCCCACTACCGAGGCTCCCCAGCCGACGGTATACGAGGTGGAGGACGCGCTGCTGCAGTGCTCACGAGCGCAGCTGCCGATCCAGCGTGCGAACCAGGAGATGGTGTGCCCGGTGGAGGCGGAGAGCATTGAACAGGTGCAGCACAGTCTCTCGGAGAAGTGCCTCATTGCGAACCTGTCCGATTTCAGCCTCACCTTTACGGGCGAGATAGCGTCGCGGCTGCCCCTCGAGGTGGACTTGGCTCATTTCGTCATGAACTGCTGCACACTTGGCCACGGCGAGGTCGGCGTCATTGTGGCCGGCGTCTGCGCTCTGCCATACCGATTTCCGACCGGCGAGTCAGCAGAGGGGTTTGCCTCGTGGAAGAGGTGTGTGATTGAGACACGCCAAGAGTACGCTGGTGACATTGCCAATCAGAGTGATCTCTTGGCCGATGTGCTGGTGTTCCTGGAGTGGTGGCGGCTCAAGGCGAGCGGAGCCTCGACAGCCGACTTTGTGGCAAAGATGCAGCTGAAAGAGGACCGCCTCGAGCACGTGCGCGGCCTCATCACCTACCTGCGCGTCCAGATCTCTGACTACGCTTTCGTCGACGACCTCGAGGACGAGGCAACCCTGTCGGCGGTGATGCAGAGCATCAAGTCAAACGCGTCCATCTTTACCTTCTTTGAGGCCGTCGCCCTCGCTCGCCGGCTCTTCTTTGTACGCGACGCCGGCTCCATCAACGTCAAGGATCGGGCTGGCGCCTTGGTCTTTGTGCGGACGTCGAAGAAGGTTGTGCCCAACACCGCCAGCCCGAGCAGCGTGGTGTGGGAGTCCGGCGCCGCCTTGGTCGCCGTGGACCTGCGTAATCTCGTTAGCAACATCACCTGCGCTCGCGTTTCGGCGGTGAACAACACGTACCTGTTTGCGGCGCTGCTGCTGTTGTACCCGCAGGTGGAGTACTCTGCCCCAGTCGAGGTGCCCTCCAAGGGTGGCCGCGTCGTGTACTTTGGCGTCACATGCAACCGCCAGATGAAGCGCTTTCGCGTCAGCATCGGTGAGGCTGCGCAGATTCTTGATTTCCGAGAGAAGTGGAACCATGCGATACGGTACCTGCAGGTCCTCCGCACAGCAAAGAAGCCGCTATCGCGGCACAAGTTCAACTTTATGCTGAAGGAAGAGGACCGCCACTTCGATTTGGAGGAGCTGCGCGCGGAGGTGCAGCGGGAGCTGCAGAACCTCGTGACCGAGATAGAGGTGGCGGAGCACCAGGCAAGCTTCACCACTCACGGAGTGCACTGCCTTGCGCCAAAACAAGTGGCAGGGATTGCGGATAGCGTCGACGCGTCTGACGTGGATGTGAGCAGGAAGTTCCACGACGGCGACCTCTGGACAAGTTCCTTTGCCTCCAAGACAGACACGCCTGCAACCATGGCGGCAGCCACGAGCATTACCGCCAACCACGCGCTCACTACAACACAATCATCAGCTCTTACGTTCCCGATGAATGCGGTCAGCATCGATGATGACGAGGACGACGAAGTTGAGGTGATGGAGGAGCTGTATTTCCGCATGAACGGTCCCATCATTGACGATGACGAGTAGAGTCAATGTAGATGGCGTAAAGAGAGAGGGAGCAAGGGAAGAAAAGAAGTGGCGTACGAGAGAAGGCGCGCGCAGCCCTCAATGACGGCGGCAAAGGAAGATGCGGAGGCAAGAGCTCAAAAAAAAAAAAAGAACTGCAAGATTCTACACACACACGCACACAATGATAATACGACAAGTACGAAAGGAGCGGTGCTGTTGTGTGTCTCTGTGCGTTGGAGGATCGACTTCTACTAGATGATGGGAGAATGGCGGTTGCTGCAGGCTTCGAGCAAGAGAAAGAGGCACACCGTGCGCCTCTGCGCATGTGCGTATATATGTGTATGTGCCTGCTTGCGAATAACACTCTTTTCTGTTTTTTCTTTGATTGCCTGGTCTCATTCATTTTTCTCATCATGCCGTTGCAGCGCCACGCCGCTTTTACTTGCCCGCCTTCCGCTTTCCTTTGCATCTCTCCGCTGTGAAGTGATTCATCGCGAACTCTCTCTCTGCCGCCATTCGTGTATTGAGAAGATACCCGAGTGGGTGTATGCAGGGGATTCACCTTGGGAGCAGGTACCATGGTGGCTCACCAGAGGACGGATGACCTTGCCACATCGTGTGAGCATGCGCTCCGACGATGCATGAGATGGTGTTGGACGGATTCATGTGCCAACCTTCTCGCCCCTCGCTCGTTCCTCTACCCCCTCTCTTTCGCTGTCCTAACCCTCCCTGCCTGTTTGTCGGACTGCCCTTATCCTGCGTTCTCTATCTTGTGTTTGAGCGGGCGGTGATGATGCGTATACAGTGCGGGGCAAAACAAAAAGGAGAGAAGAGGTGAACTATCAAAACAGTCGTGCGGATGAAGCGCCCCCTCCCCCAACCCCCGAAAAAAAAAATGATGTTGCGTTCTCTCTCAGTCTCTCGTTTACAGCGGGTCTTTTCCCACTTTTCGTTTTGTTACCCGAAAGCACTCGTGTGTGCATCTGTGCGTGCCTTTGGCCTTGTGTGTGTGCGTATGTGTGCATGTGGACGTTACGGTGATGTGTGCACCGGCGAACTTGATAAGGCGACGCGCGGCAAAGATGGAGGAGGGGGAGGGAAGCGAGGGGGGGTTGAGTAGAGTGCGTTTGTCCTTTGCGCGTGCGTGTTATACCTGGGCAGCATTCACAAGAAACGGCACGCTGATCTGTGCTAGTTTTGGGCGACGTTCGGCATACCGTCAAAAAAGTAAGCGCACCACCCCTCGTCAACGACAATGATAGGGCACAATCCGTTGTACGTGGGGTGGTGGTGGTATTCGCGTCAACTTGTCACATTTCTGGACCCCGAAAGCCGATGGAGCGTGAGAAGGGGGGCGAGAAGGGTAGAGAGCGAGAGAGGGGCATGGGGGGGGGCACGGGGCATCAAGGATGCCATGTGCGTTGCTGCAGGCGCGTGGACACACAACCCTCAGCTTAGTACGCCAGTCGCTTTTCTTTTCCCTTCTCAATGTACGCAATACCCGCTCTTGACGATGGATGGTTCTTTTTCTTAGACATGTGCGCTGACTGCTGCGCACCCACGCGCATGAACGCACACGCTGGCGTTGAAGGCCGCCATTGCTGGAGTTCACTCCGATTGGTCGCCACGCGCTCCACACTTTCTGACGGCGCACCACGTCTCAGCTCTTCCCGACGAAACCCTCACTGAGGCCAAATGAAAAAAAATCAAACAAAAAATCTACAGTTATGCCACACCCCTCCAAAAAAAAAAACATCAAAAAAGATTCACATTTCTGGAGCGCAGTGATAGCAAGACGACAACGCGAGGGCTTGATATCGATCGGAGAGCGAGTGTGTCCGATGTTGGAAGAGGGACCCTTCCGCACCTACAACAAGGTCGTCTCGCATGCGAGAGAGAGTCGCATCAGGCAGCTACCGACCGCGGCTAATGTGTGTGCGTGTGTGCGTAGGGGGGGGGGTAGAGGGGATCTGGTGATGAGGTGATCGGATAAAAGCGACATGCAGTGCACCGGGAGATGCCAGTGCCTCTCGTGACTGTGTTGGCCATATGAGCCAAATAGTATTACGGGGCTTCTGCCTGTGTACTGCCGTCACACTCACATCCACTCTCCTTCTGTTTCTCCGTCCCCGGACATGTTCTTCCCTCCCCCCATACGCACTTGCGTGTGTGTGCGTTTCTATTTCTTTGTATCATCCTTTGTCTTACCCTGACTATTATTATTGCTTGTGCTGCCGAAACTGACGAACGCGTCCGTCGTGCCACAGTGTGTTAGCCGATGCACGCGTTACTTCACTAAGCGCACCGCTCGATGCACGTGCATCTTCACACTTCTACGTGTACACCCCTTCACCTCGACCCTAACTCGCGAGCAAGCATAGCAGCCACCGGGAAAGCAACAAGCGCGTGCTTGTCTCGTTGCTCTGAACGGAAATCGTTCTCACAGGCGATAGGGCAACTGCCACGGTGAACATTACAGGGATTTGTGGGCGAACAACAACCCCAGGGCCGGCACTCGGCAGGCTTGAAGTATCGTGGTCCTCAACAGAACATCGAAATCAGAAAAGGCGTTGCTGGGTGCCTCGGAGCGCTATACTGCCCATCATTAGCCCCGCCATCACAGCACGTCATTTTCTTTACCCTTCCTTTTTTGTTTCTCTACACTCATGGCAGAGCAGCCCGCGAATGCGACGCTCACACGACGTCGCCAGCGCCGCCCCGACCTCCAAAGCACGTTCGATGTGCCGGAGGATGTACGGCAGTCCCTGGAGCAGGTGGCGCGAGCCCTCTTCGTTACGGCACCGTCCTCGGCATTGGCGACCAAGGTGGTGCGCACGACGGACGCCGCACTTCAGGAACTCCTTCAGCTTTCCCTCACCCCAGAGCAGCAGCTGCACGCCATCTCGAAAATGACGGGCGCCATACGTGAGATCCCCAAGTGTCGACTGGCGGCGATTCTCACTGAGTCGACTGGTGAGCTCCACTCGTGGGGCCGCACCCTAGCACTCGAGGCAGTTGTGCCGCTGCTCCTCGACTGCCGCGTGCGCTATCTGCACCGAGCGCTCATGACTCTGCTGCGAACGCTTCTGCCTGCACCAGACGCCGCGACGGAGGCGACTGTTCGTGAAATGTACGTTGCACGCATCCTGCACTGCGCCAAGTCGTGGGAGGCAGACGCCGCTACCGCCATGAGACCTATGGCGGCGCTTGGTGCCCGCAGTGACACCTCCGAGGCTGCCGCCGCGGTGTACTTTCCGTGCAGCTCGGAGAATCGAGGCACCATTATCCCCGCTGCGCGAAGCATGGACGACTGCAGCGCTGAGCGCGATCAGGTGTTGAACTTCTTGAATGCAGTAGATGGACTGACAAGCACGCTGATGCCCATGATGCCTGGCATATTCAAGGACACGTTTCTGGAGGTGCTGCCGCTGCTTGCCGACAGCTTCCAGTGGGTCGTTGTTAACGCGACTAGCCACAGCCGTGTCCAGGCTAGCACCGCCACCGATGCAAGTGATGGCGCAGGCACGCTGCCACGGCTGACCAACGAGGCTGCGCAAAGTGTGACCAATGCGGATGAGGAGGCCAGCAATGGTGTGGCGGTGGCTGTGCTACCGGTGGCGCATAAGGCCGACGATGCTGCTGTGTTTGGCGAAGATCTCGAGCACATTCGCTACTGCGTCCGCGTAGTCGCCGCGTACATCCACAAGTACATGGACTCGCTTACACTGGCGATGGCGTCCGGCGCTACCGGCGACAACGTGCGCCGCGATCTGACGCGTCTGCTGCAACCCACCATCGTCATGCTGTACTCGCCCATCTTCCCAAAGGATGTTCTGAACGCGGTTGGACTACTGGTGGCGTCGATCTTGACGGTGCGCACGTGCGACGCGTGGCTGTTGGCCTTCGTATGTGCCGCGCTACGCGACGACGTTGCCCAATACACAGGTGGTGCTGCCAGACTTCTCGGTGCGGAGGCGTCCACCGACAGCGTCCCCGAGTTGCAGGAGAGTAGAACAGCCGCTGCTTTGTCGCTCGCGCACCTTTTTGCGCAGACAGACGTGGCTCTGCGCGTCGTGTCAGCGGCGAACCCGCGAGAGGCAGCTCAGGCTGATGGTGGCGCTGGGGCTAAGGCCCTGTACGACCTCTTTTCCAACTTAACGCCCAATGGCTGCTTTGCGCTGCTCAAGGGCATTCTGGCGCACACGTCGGCGCCGATTCGCGGGGACTGGATGTCACTCGGGCTCCTACTGAGGCCTCTACCGTGGACCTCGCTGTCGGCGATTGGGGCGGAAAAAGCGCCGAGCAATCCCTCGCATGGCACTATCATAGCCTACGACATCATTTTGCAGGCGGCGCAGCAGTACTGCAACGTTGTGCAGGAGCCGGAGACGCGATTTATGGCTATTCAGACGGTGGACAGCGTCGTGCGCCACGTGAGCTCGGTTCTGAAGATCGCCGTCAAGGCGCTCGCGCAATCTGCGAAGAACAGGGGTGCCGACGCTCTCACGAAACTGGCTTTATCCCAGTGTTCGCTAGAGTCTGCGGCGCCGGAGGTGAGCCAGGCAACGGCACTTGTTCGCCACCTCTCTTCGCTGTGCACTTCATCCCCAAAGTTGCAGAACGCACTCTCCTACGCCACTCAGCTCATCATGGCGCTGTGGGATGACGGCACACAGCAGATGTCTGGTGCCCTCTACGGCACGTACGGCGAGATCTTGAGGATACATGCGCTGCTTCGCGGTAGCGCCTCTCATGCGCCTGGCGAACAGCTCGACCGTGGTGTCGACACCTCCGTGACGCTCGATCAGATCCTCCAAGCACAAGCGGAGCGCCGCGGAAAGTACCACGCGCTTCTTGGCTTGCTTTCCATGATGCCCCTGGGCGACTTCATCGCGGCGCTGCAGCGCCACTATGGCTGCCCCAACGCGGCAACAGACGCCGTCTCCGCCTTCTCCCGCACACTCTTGGCAGGGGCGAGCAATCACAAGATTGGTAACGTAGCCGGCGACCTCTTTGCCCATTTAGCGCGAGGCATTGCGAAAGCACCGCTAGACGCTGCTATCGCAGGCTGCAGCTGCGACGGCGAAACAGCCGAGCATGTGATGCGGCGTGGCATCATCGAGCCGCTAGTACGCGCGATCACAGAGAAAGGCTACGTTGGTGTCTCGTCCAACGTCAGTGAGGGGGTGAACATATCGCACATAACCGCTCACTTTGTGGCGCCCTTGGTGAAGCAGGACCCAGCGTGTCTACGCGCCATACTCACCGCCGTCGCCGCAAACCTGGACGGCGCTTCCTATGGACAGTCCTCGCTGCCCGGCACCGTGGCAGCACCAGAGTACGAGCGTGTTGAGCAAGGTGTAGTCGAGGTGGTCGCTCGCGCGCGCGGCGTCGGGGTGGACATTACGCCCTACCTTGCCCCTGGTAGTACTATACTGCGGGTGCTGGAGGAAGGTAGCCGCAGCCTCAACTACGACGTGCGCAATACAGCTTTGTGTCTCTGCGTGCTAGGCGCCAAGAAAATTCAAGCCGTGCAACCTTGGCAGCTGCGCAGGGTGGAGGAGTACTTCATCTTTAACATGCACCTCGGCGGAGACAGCACCGCACGCAAAGGACTTCTAGAGATGCTAAAGAAGTGGGTGCGTCGACTCATGGAGAGCTACACCAGCAAACCCCAGAATGGGGCATCGGCATCGACAGCGGCTTCGGCGACTCCCAAGAAGGCGCACAAGAAGGGTGAGCGACAGGAGGACGCGGTGGCGGCTGCCCAACGCACTGGCGCAACGTCCCTGGTGGCGGTTTCCGCCAGCGGGCAGGACTTGCAGCTGGAGCTGGGCACCGCGGCGTATCGGGTGGCGGTGATGGATCACTGCAGACGCCTCTCGAGCATCTTCGCCCAGAACATCGGCACGAGCGCTCACGCGGGCGCCGGGCTTTCGGTGGAGCGGCGCGTCGCGGCCATGATGGGGTACTCCATTCTTCTGCAAGGGCTGCGCACACATGTCGCCAAAAAGGAGGCTATGGAATGGGCTGCCGCCACAGAATCGGTGAGCGGCGGCGCCGCATTGCCGCTGCTGCACATCTGTGTCGTACCATCCCTCCTTGCCGCGCTGTCGGATGGCTGGTCGCAAGCGCGTGAGAGCGCCCGAGAGCTGCTGCGCGCCTTCTGCGAGTTGGCCCCAACAGCGGTTTTCACGGCGACTAACGGCATCGACGGCGGCAGCGCCGCCTCTGCATCCGCTATGGCGGCGCGCGCTCATCAGGATCTGCTCCGTGCGCAGACGTTCCGCAACGCTGAGGGCGCCGTGGGGCGGTTTCTCATCTTCACCACGCTCACAGCGGAGGCGCAGGAAGCCACGAGGCAGCGTCCGCTGGAGGAGCTTGAGCGTCTCAGCGGCCTGCTGGAGCGAGAACGCACGTCTGTGGAGGGCAAGTGTGCCGAGATGAGCGCGATGCGTGGCACCAAGGCATACGCCTACATTCAGGCAAACCCGCTCCACGGCACCCTCTCGCTTTGCGCGGAGCTGCTAAGCCTCATGGCGTCGGTCGAGTGCCGAGCCTCCGCGGCTTCCCCATCGTCGCTGCTGACGCTGGCGTGCACGAATCTCTTGCAGTGCTGCTGCCTTGTCCTGCGCACGTGCAGCTCACTGGTGGGCACGGAGACAGTGACCGCCGGCGCCACCGCGTCGTCGGTCGCGGACGAGGTCGTGGACTGCCGCGGCCATGTCTACGACCGCAGTCGGCCCGAGGCGGAGTCTGCGATGCGGGGAGTGGTGAACAACACCTGGCTCAGCATGCGCGTCGCCGCAGGCTCCATCACGCGCCTCTTGAAGGTACGACCGGTGCACGCCATGCCGTTCGCTGCCGTCCATGCGGCCGCCTACGAGCTCGTGCATGCGCTACTCCTCACGAAGCACAACGGAGTGATGCGTTGTGTCCGTGAGGCGCTCAAAGCCCTCGTGGCCACACTGGTGCGCTCGCGTCAAACGCTGTTCTACCAACTCCCGGCAGAGCTGCTCGACTACTTGATGGGGCCGGAGGGCGTCACCTCTGGACATGTCACCCGCATACTGCGGCGCAGCCAAGGCCTCCCGCATGCTATCCTTGCAGTGCTCGAGGCGGAAGACACGACGGTGCCATACTGCCTCTTTCCTTCAGCGATGAGGCAACTTCTGCGCGTCGCGCGCGGCGACATCGCCGGCGCACATGCGCTGGGCGGCGCCGAGACCGCGCCTCTCGGCGTTTCTGCGGAGACGGTGCGACGTAGCCAGCGCTCCAACGCGCTTAACGTGATGAAGTTCATCTTCGAGGACAAGGTGTTTGCCGACCGCGTTGTGGCGTACATCGAGGAGGCGTTCTCTTTAGCAACGGAAGGCTTCCACGACGCCAGTTGGCACACGCGCAACAGCTCGCTCATGCTCTTCTCCGCCGTCATCCACCGTTTTGTCGGCGAGCACCCGTCGACCGGCGGCTCTGGTGTGAACACCTCCCTGCACGACGTCGCAAAGCGCATGCCGCGCGGCGTCGCCTACGCGTACGCGGAGCTGACGAGAGGGAGCCGATCGGTCCAGGAAGCGAAGGGCGAGGACGGCGGTGCCGCCTCCGCTGCCAAGGTAAGTGTTGCTCTTTTCCCGGTGCTGCAGCTTCTGTCAATGCTCTCGCCAGATCCGCCGCATCTCATCACCAAGGTCAGCCACGGCGACTCGGACGACGCGGCCCGCATGATAGAGGCTGTAATGCAGTGCGCCGGATCGCCGAGTTTGATGGTTCGCTCCGCCAGCGCGGTGGCGCTGTGCTGCTTGGTGCCGCTCTCCTCTCTTAGGAGGACGATTGAGCAGACTCGACGTGGCTTGTCGCTAGAGCTGCTGCAGCCGCATCGCTCTCTCACGGACTCCGCGAATCACCCGGGCCCGCTCAAACAACGTGGGGGCGCAGCTGGCGGGGGCTTGAACTCGTGCCATGGCGCGGTGCTGCAGCTGCTGCAGTTTCATGCTCAGTACGTCGGGACGCTGCGCCGCCACTACAGACAGAAGCGCAGTAGCTACGCCACACCGACGGTCGCCGAGGCGGTCATTCAGGCCATTAGCGAGGCTCTTCTCTCTTGTCAGCAAGCGCTCGTCCGGGCCTGCACTGTGAGCGCCACTGTAGCGGCTTCGCTGTTCGCCTTACTGGCAGATGTCGTCTTCTATGGCGCGCGACACAAGCTAAGCCCGGGACAGCAGCACGCAGTGCGTGGCATGTGCGTTGAGGCTATGAGCGCTTATCTTAAGGCGCGCCATGTCGTCTCGGAACGTGGCAGCGTGATGGAGGGTGTAAGTGCCATGCTCGTGTTTCTGGCTGCGCAGCGTGAAAGGGCCCCGATCGGGCATTGGACGGGGGTGGAGCAGGGGCGGTTAGCTGAACTGCTGCAAGAGGAGGCCGCCGCCCTTAGCATCCGGCGCGGCGAGCACAACCTCATCTCGTGGGTCATGACGCAGCTCCGGCACTACTCGGACGCGGCCGATGCTCTCAACAGGACGGACGTTGCGGTGGTGCTGCGCGTGATATCACGCGATCTGCACTGTGACCTTCCACAGCTGGCGCTGAAGTCATTGACGGAGCTGTTTGACGGCGCCGCAAGCCCCGCGTCGCCCCTGAAGATGACGATCGGGTGCATTGCGTGGGGGCAGCTTGTCTCGCACATGCGTTTTGCTGCCATGGCTATGGCACTGACGAACAAGACGGCCGATGCGACCACTGCTCCGCCCCATTCATCAGACTTCTCCAGCCTCGACGCATGGCAGCAGACTTCTGCTGTCAAGCAGTTGCATGCAACGCTTGTCTCTCTCCTTACTCTGTCTGCCGACGGTGACGACTCCGCGACGGCCACGCCGCTGCACAACTCGGATGCCTGCAGCGCGGCGCTCGACTTCATCGCCACGCATGACATTTATGTCTCTGACGCCCACGCTGTTTCCCCTGCAGTCGCGCACCTCTTGTCCTACTACTGTGAGCCAGAGCAGCCACTGGAGTCTCGCTTGGCAGTGGTGAAGGCACTGCGCACCGCACAGTCCTTTTTGCGCCGCAGCGCCGCAGCCGCGGCGTCAACATGCCCGGCGAGTGCTGTCACGCTCTTTTTGGTGCTGTTGCGGCTGCTGGTGGATGACACATCCGAGATTCGTGATGCGGCAGCGGCTATCTGCTCTCGCAGCATGTGGGGCGCACACGATGCTCCTCGAGACCAAGTGTTCTGTCTCCTCGCGGTTGTGCGCCTCCTGCGTCGGCTGCACGCCGCTGGCCTCTTGTCTGGCGTCGACGCGCTCAGGCCCGTCATGTCCCTCGCAGACTCACCAACGACTGCATCGGTTGTTGTCGGGGCCGCACCGGCGGAGGAGGCCGGTGACGGGGAAGAAGTCGCCGGTAGCGACGACGAGGATGTCCTGTTTCAGAAGGAAGCGGCGAACATGTTTGCCGAGAAGACAGTTCTGTCGCACCTTGCTGCGCACATCTTGGGCAATGCCACCAGTGACGCTGCCACGATGCCGGTCTGCTTCTCCGTCTATGACAGCTTCCTGGTGTAACGGATGCATGCCGCGCGCCCCTCGACTTTGTCGGACTTGTGTGAAAGCGCACTCGACGGTGCGGTGTGAGGTTGAAGCAGAGCGAAAGACGGAATGAGGGGAGGTACCGTAGGCGGTCCGTGATTGACTGTCGTTTTCCCCTCCCCTCCCCGTTTCCTTCGCGTCGCCTGCATATTCTCTGCTGCCGGAGCTGTTTCCTCTGGTTTCTTCGTTTTTTTTTTTGGTGTTTTAATGTAAGGAGGGCGCATGGAGGAGGGGCGAAAAAGCTCTACCAGCAAAGCAACCGACGAACTCCCCACATGTCTGCCGATTCCGCGTAAGGCGGCCCTGCAAAGCATGCCGTCGCCGCCGCGTATACAGCGACCACCACCACCTTTCTCTCTCATGACCACGCCACTAACAAGAAAACACTCTTAAAAGGAAGCGATAATGAAAAGCCCTTGGCGGAGGAGAGAGGCGTTGCTATGCACTCAAGAAAAGACGTTCTGCAGAACACAGTGATGCTGCCCACGCCGCAGGAGCGCGAAGCAGTGTCTTCGCTCGTCGGCAACTTTTGATTCATCATCTGCTGCTCGGCCGTCCCTCGAGCTGGCCGAGCACCTTCTTCTGAGAGATGTCCCATGGCTCCTGCTGAGCAGCTCACCTCAGCGCCGTCTTCATCACTTTTTGGTCTCTCGTGGTTCCGTTCCTCTACCCATCTCACTAATGTGTTGGTACACTAGGTTTTTTGACCTGCACATCCCAATTGTACACACACACACACACACGCGGTCGCGAACATGTTGGGATGGTCTGGGGCGCGCTTCGCAGCCGCTCTGCACCTTCGTCGGAGCGTTTGCTCACCGTGCTCCGCTGCAACGCAAGGTTGTCACACACGCGCACCGCGCGCCTTGCCCTCCAGCTCTTCGGTTGTGGCTCTCTTTGGTCCCGCTCGAGGGTTCAGCGGCACAGCTCGTCGTTTCAGCGGCACTTTCCACTACCGAAAGGTGCGCCTCACGCCCGAGGACGCGCTCGATCCCCTTACGAAGCCAACCAACATCGACAAGGCAGCCTTGCACGTCGTCTCAGTGCCCATCGGAAACTTAAAGGACTTCTCCTTGCGGGCCCTCGATGTGCTGCGCGGCGTCGACTACATCATCACCACCGATCGCCCTGCTACCAAGACTCTCCTGGATCTCGTTAACATCCCCAACCAAGGTCGTCTCATTCACTATAGCCGCGGAAATCGCAGCACCTCGCGCGAAAAGCTGGTGGAGTTGCTGAAGGGCGGGCGCAGCATGGCACTGGTCACTACGAGTGGCACCCCGTGCATTGGTGACGTCGGCGGGGAGCTGGTGCAAGAGCTACAGAAGAGCGGTATTCGCGTCACAGCCGTGCCGGGCGCATCAGCCCTGATGAGCGCGCTGGCGATATCTGGTTTGACGACTTCTGCTTACGAATCGGCGAAGAACCACAAGAGAGGCGCTGACGCAGCCGCCGACGGCGACGCCGGCCTTTCCCCTCAGACCTTTGAGGACGGCTCTTTCTTTTTTGGAAACGTGCTACCCAAGTCTCACGGGGCGCGACTCCGGATTCTCCGCACTATCGTTGCCCCTGCCACATTCCCGTGCGTCTTCTACGAAGTTCCGCGACGGCTGGTGATGGTGCTGCAGGACATCGCATCTGTGCTGCCGCATCGGTTCGTCTACGTCACGCATGAGCTGACGAAGCTGAACGAATCATTGCACGCTGACACAGCGGAACGACTCGTTGGCTTCTACCTCCGTCAAGAGGCACAGATGCTGGTGAAGAAGGGGCAACTTGTGCTGGTGATTGCCGGTGCGGGGCCGAAAGAGACGGCGGCGTGGCTGGAGAAGGAGGCGGCGAAGCGGCGGCGTTTGCGCCGCACAGTCAGCGATCTTATGAAGGATGCTCCGCCTGCGGCATCGTCGCACCTGGAATCGGCGCCGGGCACCAGAGGGACAAATGCAGCGGCGTCATCGTCAACAGAGTCGAGTGTGACAATAGCCAAGGAGGAGCGGCGGCAGTGTAGGAAGCAGCGAGCTGAGCTGCGGCGCTTGCGGCAGAGGAAGAAGCGCGAGCGCCTTATTCGGGCGATCGAATCTGAGCAGGAGAGACTGCGAGTCATCCTTTCCATTAATCGAAACGACGCTAGCCGGCTAGTGTGAGAGCTGTGGAGGCGTGACCGAGTGATGAAAGACAAAGCAGTTGCCAAGTGTGCCGTCGCTCTCGCACTCACCTACGGCGGTTGGGCTGCGAGGGAGTAGTGGGCGGGTCGTGGCCTGCAGCGTGCGCCTGCGCAGTGGAGACGACCTCACCAAGCACCGTCCCAGAATGTCAAAACACACGCAACTCGTTGACGTTGTCTACGCCTCCACTTTCTTTCGATTGCGTGATGGTGCTTTTCGTTATCTGTTTAAACCACCACAACAGCTGATCAGCCGCCTGTCGCTCTGCGGGCCTTCACAGGGATCAAAGACGATCAACCCTACGCCTACACAGATCGCTAAAGAGAAAACAAAGAAAAACGGCACTGCGTATAAAAAGCTTCTCCAGTCGTGGCTGCGTAACATCTGCACCCCGAGAAAAGGTGGTGAACACGAGGGGTTGCCCGTAGAGAGAGGGAGAGCTGTAACTGAGGCTATCTTGCTCCCTCCTAGCCTTTTCCCTTTACTGGATTCTCCCGGCGCTGAGGTCGCCCTGCGGGGCCCGAATTGTCTCGTTTTTCTCTTCGTTATCCTTCCACCACTTACACCTCACCCCCATGCTTTGTCGCAGCGAATCCAATTTCTCGTCGACTCTCTGTTTCTGTTGCTTGACTCTTCCGACTCAATCACCGGTCCGCAACACCTGCCGTCCCCTTCGCCCCCCCCCCTCCCTCCCTCCCAACCTGGCAGGTAGTTGTCCGAAGCACTGCTCCGTATTTTCTATCACACAAACCCCGTCCCCTCTCCGTTCACTCATCCTCAGTTGATCTAGGCCCGAGCTCTTTGCCGACCATCCAACGTGCAAAGCGACGCTAAGCGAAACAGCCAACCAAACAACTCCCCTCCCCTCCCCACGCAAAAAAGGTGTGCTTTCTCATCTATTCATTTGAGCTGTGGCTGCTTTGCGCATCAGTCTCTCTCTACATATATATATATATATGCGCGCTCTCTGCCCTTCCCCCATACACCCTCTCCCGCTTATCACACCACCCCTTGCTTACAGACTTTGCGTTCGCGTTAAGCGAAGCCGAAAGAGCCCCTTATTCACTGGCGCTTAGTCCCATCATACACCCCACACCCTTTTCACACACACACACAGAACGAATCCCTTATTCTCTATGTCGAACGACCTCGGTATTATCGGCCTCGGTGTCATGGGCGCGAATCTCGCCCTGAACATCGCCGAGAAGGGATTCAAAGTTGCCGTCTTCAACCGCACCTCCGCGAAGACGGCGTCGTTTCTCAAGGAGCATGAGAGCGAGAAATTTGCCGCCAACCTGAATGGCTACGAGACCATGAAGGCGTTCGCTGCGTCCCTCAAGAAGCCGCGCCGCGCGTTCATTCTCGTCCAGGCCGGCGCCGCTACGGACTCTACGATCGAGCAGCTCAAGGAAGTGCTCGAGAATGGCGACATCATAATTGACACTGGCAATGCGAACTTCAAGGACCAGGACAAGCGTGCCGCGCAGTTGGAGAGCCAGGGTCTCCGCTTCCTCGGCATGGGCATCTCCGGTGGTGAGGAGGGTGCGCGCAAGGGGCCGGCCTTCTTCCCGGGTGGCACACCAAGCGTGTGGGAGGAGGTGCGCCCGATCGTGGAGGCGGCTGCGGCCAAGGCTGAGGACGGTCGCCCGTGCGTGACTTTCAACGGCAAGGGCGGCGCTGGATCCTGCGTGAAGATGTATCACAACGCTGGTGAGTACGCCGTGCTGCAGATCTGGGGTGAGGCGTACACCGCCCTGCTTGCCTTCGGCTTCGACAACGATCAGATCGCCGACGTGTTCGAGTCGTGGAAGGCGGATGGCTTCCTCAAATCCTACATGCTCGACATTTCCATTGCCGCTTGCCGCGCGAGAGAGGCAGCAGGCAACTATCTGTCAGAGAAGGTCAAGGACCGCATCGGCTCCAAGGGCACTGGCCTGTGGTCTGCCCAGGAGGCTCTGGAGGTTGGCGTGCCAGCGCCCTCGCTCAGCATGGCCGTCATCTCACGCCAGATGACCATGTGCAAAGAGGAGCGTATTGCGAACTGCAAGGCATTCCCCAACTTCCCTCGTGGCCCGTCTGCGGAAGCCAGGGACAAGTCCCCGAACTCCCCCAACGCGAAGCAGCTGTACCACGCCGTCAGCCTCTGCATCATCGCGAGCTACGCGCAGATGTTCCAGTGCTTGCGCGAGTTGGACAAGGTGTACGGATTTGGCCTGAACCTGCCTGCCACCATCGCCACCTTCCGCGCCGGCTGCATTCTTCAGGGCTACCTGCTGGGGCCCATGACGAAGGCCTTCGAGGAGAACCCGAGCCTGCCCAACCTGATGGACGCTTTCACCAAGGAGATAGTGGCGGGCCTTGATGACTGCCGCCAGATTCTCGCCAAGCTCACAGTGAACACGGCAGTGTCACTGCCGGTCATGATGGCCTCACTGTCCTACATCAACGCCATGTACACGGAGACTCTTCCGTACGGACAGCTGGTGTCGTTGCAGCGCGACGTCTTTGGCCGCCACGGCTACGAGCGCACGGACAAGGACGGCCGTGAGTCGTTTGAATGGCCCGCACTGCAGTAGACAGCCGCTCTCACCTAGCCGCTCTCAGCTAGCCGCTCAACCGGTTCCCTTCTCCCCCTCTGCCAGTTGAGTGCCCTCCCGCCTCTCCGGCCACAGTTGCCCCGGCCACGCGTGGCACATACCGCACTCACGAAAAGCGCAGACAAAGGAGCATGCAAGACAGGGGCGCACCCACTCAGGACTTTGGCACCCGATTCCGCTCTCAGACACCCGCGCGTAGCTTACCGTTTTTTCCGCTCTTCCGTTAGTCCTCCCTCCACACACACAGAAACACCTCCAAAGACAAGGGAACACCTCAATGCGTGTGGCATCTCAGGGGCCAGTGCACCACCCACTCCGTGTGTGAGGAAGCCAAGCAGCCCACCCACCCACCCCCTCCCGCCAAGATGCCGAACCACCTCTGGTGATGACAAGGGCAGGCACCTACGGCCTAGGGGAGGGGTCAGGGCGGTGTGTCGCTGCTGATGTCGGCTCTCAGGCCCTGGATGGCGTTTGCGTCGAAGCCTCCTGCGGCAGTGGATACATTCGTGCCATCTATGTGGTGGGCAGAGCATCAGCGTGGCTGGAACGTATCCCGTCCCCGGCCCTCACACTGCCTACTGGTGTATGGCGCCTGCGCGTCACCCCGACGGGGATGCACCAGCTGGCGACCGGCAAAATGGGAGTAGCTGTGACGCCATCTGGGAGGAGTCGGGTGGGTGGGTAGCGTTCGAGGCCGATGCAGTGCTCTCAGATGGCCTCGTGGACGCACTGCTGTGAGGCGTGTCTGGCGCTGCTTCGCACGACGAGGTGAGGCCTGTAAACAGGCCCTGGGTAGAGTGGAACTGATCTTGTGCGGCAAAGGGAAGCCGCAACGCTTTTTTTTTGTCTGCCCGCCAGACATCTTATCTGGCGCGTATCAGACTCCATCTTGTGATGGCGTATCGTTTCTCCCAGCCTTCCTTGTTGTTCACCCTCTGTCTGTTCCGCTACAGCAGGTGGAAGAGCGCCTGTCCAGCATGCTGGCTTTTTTTTTTCCGGTAGGAGTGACGAAATCTTCTTCGACAGTGGAACAGGGAGGAGCCGCTGGTGGCTCAACGGGGACGGCTGCGGTGCTTTGAGGAATTTGCATGGAGCGAAGTAAGCCCAACGACAATGGCCGTGTGCGCGAAGCGCTCTCGAAGAGGAGCGTCGCGGAATGGGATTGCTTTTTTTTTTGCTTGGCCACTGACAGCTGCGAGAATGAGTCGGCTGCTGCTGGCGGAACGAGCTGAGTGAGAGAGGGGAGGAAGGCGGAGACGGAGGAGATGGCCGGCTAGCCCTCCTACCGCTCTTATCAACGCGCACTGGTGCACCTGCGACGCGTTTTCGTGTTTTATTTTATGCTTTGTCGTATACAACACGAGCGAAGCACACATCGTCAAGACAAGGTGATCGGAAGAGACAACCAACGATCAAGAAAAAAAGGAGGGAACGAAAAGAGCACAAAAAGGACGCGCAAGGTGGAGCGGGAAAAAAATTACACAGTGAAGAGGACTTCAGGACGCAAGGGAGATGCGGTGCTGTGCTTGTATACCGTCCCGCTTCATTTATGTATCGCCCTTCTTGTTTTGCCTGTTGATTTTGCTTGCTTTCTTTTCCTTTTCTTCTTCGCCTTGTCGTGTTTCGCCTACCACTGCCACTGCAACCAAGCATGAGACTACGAAGGCTTTTATTACACACACACACACGCACCCCCTCCCTCTCAGGTTCAAACGCTTTCCCTTCTTTCGCTTCTTTGTTCTCATTTTGTGCGCTTTTTTGAAGCTGTTTTTTTTTTGTTGTTTTGCGCAGTTGTGTGCGTGGCGCGAAAGGAAAGGAAAACAAAATCATGTACCTGTCTGTTTGTGTGTGTGTATGCATGTGAGGAGGCGTGGTGCGGGGTGCGGATGTGAACATGGGTATGTTGTCTGCGTCGTTACTTTTACGAGTGTGTCCTGTGCGCAGTAGTTGACTGTATGGAAGCATGATGGAGCAGTGCGCTGTATCGCGCTTCCACCGCACATTCTGCAAGTTTGAACATGTATGTAACACTAAGCCAGACATCCACACCTACACGCAACTCCTACGCGTCGAGGCACGCAAACACACACAGATACACGCAGAGAAATCCACATTCTCTTATGACTGCGCTTTTTCTTTTTTTTTTCACCGCGTTTCAGAGCTCCCCAACTCTACGTACACTCCTTCTTGTTCCATCTCTCTGTCTCCTTTCCAATCGGTCTATCCGTATCTGCCGCCCGTTCTACTCATTCTTTTTCCCTGCTTACGGCGCACCGATCTACTCAATATTATACCCGCTGTACTTCCTCCCTCTCAGCACCCACGCCCGCACGCGATGGTGGAGAAAAAGACAAACCGCTAACGGGCATCCGCGGATGCGTGTGCTTGCGTTGGTGCGGGTAGAGGCGTAGGATGTAGAGGGAAGGGCTTTCGTAATGCGATGGGTAAGCGAAAAAAGAAAGACTGCGTTGCTGAGCAAGGAAACGGCACTTTGGCGCTCGATTCGTGTTTCAGGACAGAAGCAAGACAGAATGCGAAGAGGCGAGAGAAGAAAGAAAGGAGGAGGACTATAGCAACAACGAGCGACGAGGAAATCGCAGGGGGACTGGCAGTGGTGGCTCTGAGGTGCAAAAAAAAAAGCTGTCGAGATGTGGATGACCCCCTTACATACGCATGCGCGCACGCGCTCTTTCTCTCTGTCCTTCCGCCCATTTTGCTCGAGCTATGACATGCACACTTACTCGACTAGAAGGACGCAGAGCTCGGCGAGGAAGCAACGTTCAACTCGAGGGTCAAAATCCAACAAAAAACCGGCAAGAGGGGGCTCAGGTGCACCTGCGCGATGCGCTGAAATTCAACGTGCGCACGTAGCCTTGGATCTTCGCTGGTGCCGTACCTGCACGTGCAGGTGCTGGACAGTCCCTGGATCGTTTTGTTCTTTGTGGCCGTGCTGTCAACAGGCTCATGTCTGCATGCTCGGGCGGACAGGGGTTATTCCCTGATGGAGGGTCACTGCTGAGTGCGCCGTTCCCCCCTTATTCCTGTAAGAGGGCGGGCGAATGCAAGAGCCAATGATCCAGCATAGCCTTCCTGCATGCGGCCATACGGGCATACACGCACGCACGCGCAAATACACTTGTGTCTCTTGGATGCGTGTAGGTGTATGTGTCTGTGTATGCCCATGACTGTGCTCTCCTTCTCCTTTGACCACGTTCTCTTTACATCTCTCTTTCTGGTCTCTCTCAACGATGCCCTCCCCCTTCCTCTCCTAACTGCCCATGCACCACATGTGCGCCTACTCACCGCATGATGCGCCTCACCAAACAATCTATAAACCACCGCAATAAATTGTACTTTCGCCTTATTTGGTTTCTCTCGTCAACCATGTCTTCATCTTCCGTCACCCCAAGAATTTGTTCGAGAGACGTCTCAACGCCATCTGATCATTGTAACATCATTACTCTATCACTCTTCTCCCTCTCCCTTCGCCCTGGGGAGCCCCCTTCTCCCAATTCTTCTTGCTTCTCTGTGCACGCAGAGACTGAAACCCCCATCACAAGGCAACACGCTATCAGCAACCACGACTAACCACCCCGCTCCTTCTATGTTCGCTTTTTTCCCCCTTCTTGGTTATTCCCGGGTATGATACGCTTCATGCAGTCGCCTTTCTGTACTTCGCTTTCTTTCGTGCATTTGCCTTCTATTTTCAGCATCACTCACCGTATTTTGAACGCTAGCACGTTTTCGTCTTTCTGATTCTACCCTCTTCTTACTATCTCCACGTGCCCTTGGCTGCGAGACAGGCAAAGCAAAAGCGGAAGGGCCAAGCTACGCATGAAACTGTCGTTAAGTTTGTGAGTGTGCGGCCACTCTCTTCTACGCTTCTCTTGCGTTTGTCTCTCTCTCTCCCTTTCTTGTTCGCCTCCGTTCTTGCTTTCTTGTCACACTTTCGCAGTACACAGCGGACAGAGGAGCCGCATACGCGCCCACTAACTCACGAGCCCCCCCCCGCTCTCCACTCACACGCCTTACGGATCGGAATCGTGGGCCATTGTCACCAGTGCGTCATCCCTCGAATCCGCTGTCAGTCGCACCATTCCTCGCCAGCCTTCTTTTTCTTTTTTATTTGATGTTTTGTTTTTGATTGTTTTCCCCTTCCTGCTCTTTGGGCCCTTTCCTTTTTGTGTGTGTATGTGATACATCTCGCTTCTTCTCTGATTGTTCGTCCTCTCTTTGTCCGCCTGTTCTCTGTTTCGTTCTGTGCTCCCTTTCTCTGTACTTGTGCTTGCGCGCGTCGACTTGTTGGCGCTCTGAGTGAAGTTGCTGAATTTGCGCCTCGTCGCCGCGTGCCATCTTTTGAACGGTCGAGCGCAAGCGATATAGGGTGTGTGAGCTACGTAGCGTCACACTCATCTACACGTACATACACGGGAAAGCCCCTTCATCGTTGCCGCACTCTTCAGTGGCGGCTAAGAGACACGGTTGGATAAAGGAACAACGGCACGCACGCACACGCCTGCGTACGTGCGTGCGCTAGCCCACGGTTACATCCTGGCATTGCCGCGGTGCCATCTCTTTTTGCCATTGCACGGCCCTCTCCCTCCCTACGTCTCGGAGAACCATTCCAAGCTCGATTCGCCATGACGAAATCTTTCTCACCGCCCCTGGACGGCTCCTCGCAGAGCATGTCGGCGAAGAGTGAGCATCTGTGGATGCATGGCGTTGCAGGCATGATGGGCGGGTCAGCCGCGATGATGATGTTTTACCCGCTCGACTTCCTACGCACTCGCATGCATATCCTTCATCAGGGAAGCCGCGCGATGCCGCTTCGCTCCGCTCGTGAGATTTTGCGTCAGGAAGGTTTGCGCGGCATGTACAAGGGCATCGGTGTGTCTGTCGTTTCGCACAGCGTCGGCTGGGGACTCTACCTGGTCACCTTCCGCTCCGCGCAGCAGCGCATCACGGAGTTACTCGACGAAAAGCTGGAGGACTCCATGATTGAGCAGTCCGGTCTCGATTTCATGAGCGCGTGCGTCGCGGCCACTATCACGGGCACCGTTGTCACGCCGCTCCACGTCATCAAGACACGCCGCCAGCTGTGCGACGGCGACCGCCTTCACAGCGGCGTCCGTGTGCAACCGCTTCCGTCCGGTTTCGCTGGGGTGAGAGCGATTGCGCGGCAGGAGGGATGGAGAGCCATGTTCCGCGGACTGTGGCCTCAAATACTGCTTACCGGCAACACCACCATCCAAGTGACCATATACGAGTGGTTCCGGCGTAACCTGTTCACCAACCACGAAAATCCCTCGCCGCTGCAGGTGGCACTGGCCTCCGGCTTTTCCAAGGCAGTAGCCTGTGCCCTCTTCAACCCCCTCGAGGTCGTGCGGACTTGCCTACAGGATCAACGTAACCACGGCAGTCCGGAGTACAAGAGCATGCTGACGGGCTTGCAGACTATCTGGCGCAGTGAGGGGCTCATCGGCATGTACCGCGGCCTTCCCGTGAATGTGGCACGCGTCATCCCGTCAACGATGATGGCGTTTGTGCTGTACGAGAAGTGCCTGTGGGCGATTCGCGCGACGTACCAGATGGCTGAGTCGCTGCATGTTACAGGCGCTGCAACCTCGAGCACCAGCACTGCCTTCAAAGGCGGTTCCTCTGCCAGCAATATCAGCACTGCGAGCGGCAGCAAGACAGGTTTTGCTGTGGGAAAGCCTCAGTTTCAGTAGTCTGATTTCACACCGCTCGCATGTCCCGCAAACGGCGGCTCAGGACTTCGCAGATGAAGAAGTGAAGCTGCGCAAAACGATCAATGAGAAAGAAGCGGGTGAGTTGGACACGTGCCAGAAAGCGAGTCACGACCAGATATCAAGGAACGCTAGTGCGCGATGTGCGCCACGAGGGGAAGCCACTGCTTCCCTTCTAATCCGCCAATGCGTGTCGTCTTTGGTGGGGCGGAGCACGTCTACGAAATGCAAGACGCTTCCTCATGTGCGCTTTCACACGAGCAGGAGATTCCCACAAACGGAAAAGAGCGACGCATTGGAGGGCACAATGTAGTCGTCCGAAAAAGAGGAGATGAGAGGGGGAGACCAGAGACACGCGCGCAAGACCACGAAAACGTTCGTTCCTTTGCAGCGAGTCCATTCTCTGCCACACAACAGGAGTCAAGCTTCATTCTACCCGTCGACTGTGTCTCGGGTCTCATCGCGTGGTGGAAAACAGCGCAAGACACGCCTCACAGCAGTGCGTCCACGAGGCCATCTGAGAGCACTGCATCGGCCTCGAACGCTACCCACCCACCCGACTCCTCCCAGATGGCTTCACAGCTACTCCCATTTTGCCGGTCGCCAGCTGGTGCGTCCCCGTCGGGGTGACGCGCAGGCGCCATACACCAGTAGGCAGTGTGAGGGCCGGGGACGGGATACGTTCCAGCCACGCTGATGCTCTGCCCACCACATAGATGGCACGAATGTATCCACTGCCGCAGGAGGCTTCGACGCAAACGCCATCCAGGGCCTGAGAGCCGACACCAGCAGCGACACACCGCCCTGACCCCTCCCCTAGGCCGTAGGTGCCTGCCCTTGTCATCACCAGAGGTGGTTCGGCATCTTGGCGGGAGGGGGTGGGTGGGTGGGCTGCTTGGCTTCCTCACACACGGAGTGGGTGGTGCACTGGCCCCTGAGATGCCACACGCATTGAGGTGTTCCCTTGTCTTTGGAGGTGTTTCTGTGTGTGTGGAGGGAGGACGAGTCACAGAGGAAAGTAAGAAGAAGCGGGAAAGTGAATGAGAAGGCAAAGGCACAGAGGGCCATGACAAGTGAGACATCAACTGTATGATCTTCGTCTTTTCATTGTGAGAGGAGGCAAGTCCCGAATAAGTGAATGGTGTGGCCTGAAGGTTGTCGTGGAAGATGTCTGACGACGGTGGTGCGTTTCTCCTGTGTCGTCTACTGTGGTGCGTGCCGGTGATAGGTAGCATGCGTGACTTCCGTTGTAATTCGCAAGCAAGAGAAAGAGAAGTCAGGCACAGCAACTCCGCCGCGAACGGAAAGCATCCAGCTCGCAGCTGTGCAGACACTCGTGGACAAGCCGATGCATCCATGTGACGCGGCAAGGAGGGGGAGAGCTCACCGTAATGAGGACAACAGTCGTGCACTGTCATACGGCGGGGGAGAGAATATATGAAAGAGTGTGTGATCACGTTTGTGGAAACCGCCGCTTTCCCTCTCCCCGACCCGGCGACTTCCCAATATATGAGCATGACGGGCGCAAATGTGGCCCTGCTCGAGGGGTGCATGCTCCACAGATTCTTTTTGTAGCGAATGTGTGCGTGTGTGTGTTTTTGCGCTTGTCGTGGTGTACAGTTGTGACGTGCTTTTGAGTTTGCGAGCAAGTGAGAGTGCGTTGGTGGTGGTGGGGAGTCGCACGCACCCTGCCCCCCCCCCCCCACACACCTTTTTTTTTCAGCTGTCTGCCTTCGTTGCTTGTTTTTTTTTAGTGTATGAGTTCCTATGGTGCTTACACGGTATCATGTAAAATGGAAACCCGAAGAAGCAGAAGAAGAGCAGCAAAGGAAAGTCACAAAACAAAAACAGGAGGAGAAGAGGGAGGAGGAAAAGGCAGGGGCTGCCCAACCGAAAACAGCCGGTATTGACACCCACGCACAAAGCTCACCGACTTCCTTAAACGCGAAACAGTGAGGAGGGATAGGCAGCAACGCCACGTTGTCTATAGTACTCGGAAAGGAAACAACAGCGACAACAAAGCAAAAAAAATACTTGACCCGTATACTCTCGCCCACGAACAGGGCCCTTTCCTGTTTTTGTTTCGGTTTTTCTTATTGGTTTCTTTTTTTTTTCCTGAATGTGTCCGTGTGTGCCTTGCAAGTGTGATTGATTCTCTCTTTTGCTTTGTGTTGATCAAGTGACGTTTCTGTCGTCCTCGCGTTGACTGTGATTTTCCTCTAACCTGGAGAAGAGACGTAAGTGCGGTGGCCATAAGCTGATCAGACCCTTGCCTTTTCCTGCCTGTGCGCGCATGCTCCCCCCTCTACCGAAAAGAAAAATAAGTGTGTGACCGCATCTCATGCCGCTCTGAGAGTATAACGCTCACGAGGAATAGCTCCCACGTTTCGTGTGCACGTGTGTGTGGATCATCTTGCTCGTGCGGTGCTGTGACCACCCCTTCTTATTTGGTGTGTGCCTGTGTCTGTGTGAATCTCTTTGTTGACCATCAGAGGCTGATGCTGGTGTGGCGCTGATATAGTGGTTTCACGGCCATTTCGCTTTCGCTCGGCCTGGCAGTAGTGGAGGACTCCCCTGCGGGCTTGGTGCTTTGACATGCCCGTGTTTTTTTTTTTTGGGGGGGGGGGAGGGTCTCTTCCGTGTTTCTTGTGTTTTTTTTTTGGTTAGAATGCATCGAAGGGATGCCGTCAATGCCGATGCTCGGCTCCTGATTCTACGGATATCAACGTGATAGAGGAGAGCCCACGAGGGCTCACTATCGAGAAAAGAAATGTGAAGGAATGCGTAATCAGCGGCCATGAGAGGTGAGGGCACTAAGAACACCGGCACGTAAGCAAATCCCTCTCGAGGCCTGAAGTGAGCCGCGTATTGCGTGTTCCACGAAATATGCCAAAGCGTCTTCCTCCTCAGACCGGCCGATCTTCGCGACGCCTATACCTTTCAGCTCTTTCTTCTCTGGCGTTCTGTGAATCTGTCCGGTGTGTCTTGTTTCTCTTTTTTTTGTGTGTGCGGCACTCTCCATTTGCCCCTTGGCGTTTCACTTTGCGGCGTTAAAACAGGCACTCGCTGGCCCAACGAAAGGCGTCAGAGATGTTAAGAGAGACAGCGAGAAAGTGGGAAAGGGCGGGCGCTAAGAACAGGACAAGCGACGGTTTAGAAAACGAAAAAATGTGTGACTGGTGTGTGGGAAGCGATTCGCGCAGAACAACATGGTCACCGAAAAAGAAGCGCGAAAAGAAAAAAGAAAACAGCGGAGGACGCTTACTTTTTCCTTTGATTGTTCTGAGGCGCCTCTGTTGTAACTCCGTTTCCTTTCTTATCTTTCCTTCTTCACTCACCTTTGCATCTCCGACTTCGATGGATCATGTATGTCTGTGTGCGCCTCGGTCTCTGTTGTGGCCTCTTCGTCTCTTTCCTGTATGGCTAAGCGGCAACTCACGAGCATCTCTTTCTCCGTCTCTTTTTTTTGTAGTGCGTCGCTTTCTCTTTCTTTCGTGAAGCAACAACCTCCACGAGGGCTCTTTGTGCCGTGTTCTGTACCGTATATATGTCTCAATGTCTTTTTCAATATTTCGCGCTTTTCCTATGCTGGACGATGACGATGACATGCTGATGTTTGGCAGGAGGCGTGGCTTACTACTCGACCCGACGGAGGACGAAGAATGAGCCCGAAAAGGTGCCATCGGAGGGGCGAGGGTCAAGGCAAATCCACCTTCCACGCATAGTGACCGCGCTGTGCCATGCAGAAGGAAACTGTGGCAAAAAGAGAGGGCTTTTAGGAGGAATCGAGCGCGCGTACCACCCTCAGCGGTGCTCACTGACAGACACACGCACACACAATCGAATCCCTTGCGAGTCGTTTGTTCAGAAAAAAAGTCCTTTCACATACCTTTTTGTGCAGTTTTGTGCCGTTTTATCATCCGCCTCTTCGGGTGCCCTTCTATCGACTGACGTCCTCTCCTTTTCTTTCAGTGCCCCCCTTACTTGCTCTCCATTTCCCCTGCTGCTGGCGTTTCATTGCGAAAGCAGGCGGCTGCTCCAACAAGTACAGAGAAAAGGGGAAGAAGAGAGCCGAGGCCTCGCCCCCTCCATTCTTCACGTCCTTGTATAAGTCAAGATTCCTGACTCTTTCCTTTGTTTTCCAAGGCGCACATGTGTGCGAGATGTGCCATGGACGCCGTTTCACCCTAAGAGCATCTCTCTCCCCTTCCTTCTTGTTATTTCTACCTCTTCTACTTTCTTTTCTGTTTGCGCTGCTCTTCTCTGTTCCTCTTTTTTCTTTGTGCGGGAGTGCAGCCGCACCGGAGGTCTCTTGTCCCTCGCTCTTTTTCTCTGCCTTGTTCTCACACTCTCTCCTTTGGTCGGCTCTCTCTCTCCCTCTCTCTGGTTCATTACATGTCGATGTATGCAAGTGCAAGTGTTTTTTTATTTCTTTTGCCCACGCGTGTACTCTCTTTTCTTGTTTCTTCGTGTGTGTGTGAGTGTGCTCTTTTCACCCATCGGCTGCTTCTAGCAGATGGGCTTCGTTTGTTTGTTTGTTCTTGGAGGCCTGCAACGTGCGTCACCCGCGCCACACTCATCACCACTTCCTCCGTCTCACGCCTCGGGGTCTGTCTGTGTCCCCCCCCTTTCCGTGTGCTGCGCCTCTTTCATGCTGCAGCACCTATTTTGGTTACACACATAAGCGCCTGCGTGTCTTGCCCAGGCTATGAAGAAAAGGAAGGAGGGAGAGAGGACGGTGGATGCGTCGGCCACACGGTAGCCAGGAATCGGAATCCATAGAAAACAAAGACGAAGTGATGTCGTCTCTACAGAGTCGCGGGCCCATTCATCGTACGTCTCTCTGTCGCTCTCAATATAATTGGTGAAGACCTAAGAGACACAGTTTCGTGCTGTAAGATTCCTTTGTCTGCTTCCATCCGCGAACGTGCTTTGTGATGCATTTTTCGCGCATGCAAAGGCATTTCTGCACGCCTGCTTATAGTTTGTTGACAGAGACAACTGCGTGAAGGTACGATATATAGAGGGATAGAGAGGCAGCATGGAAGCCGGAGGTATGCCCATTCTCTCCCCGAAACATCTACTTACGGAACACAAGTACACCCTGCTCATGGTCAACATGAGTGCCGAGGAAAAAAAAAACGGCGTTGGGTGTGTGGGAATTCATAACGTCGGTTTTTTCTGAATTATTTCTTGTGACTCATTACTATTTATTATGTTTTTTTTTTTTTTTTGGTTCCCCCCTCCCCCACACCTACACACTCCTTTGGTTGTCGTGTCCTCGGGCTCGCTTCGTTCTCTATCTTCTGGTTTGCCCCTCTTTTGTGTTTTTTTTTCTCATTGTCTTCCTAATCAAAAAGAAACATGAACGCGCTGCTGCTTCTCTACTTTTTTTTTTTTGCTGGTGATCAGGCCGAATATGCAGCGTGCTAATTGGGTCATGCAAAATAACCACAACCACAAAGACAAAAACAAAGAGTCGGAACGACCACGAAGAAAAAAAGAAAACATATCGCGGCGCCTGCATTTGGCGGTTCTTCGTCATCTCGCACTCGCACGCGTGCACATGCAGCACTAGCGAAGCACTAAACAGAGAAAACAGCAGCGCATTTCTAGCGAATAATACAGCGCGAAGCAGCACTGCTTCTACACTAGTGCACTCCTCGTGCTTCTTCGCCCTGTCTTTCTCTGCACCTACTGTGCCTCTTGTCCGTCTCTTAATTCCTTTTATTGCGTCTTCACCATCGCTCAAGCGCCGCCGCCGCCACCCCACCCCCTGCCAAGCCCCCCTCAGCGCAGCCTGGACGACAACCGCGCTTCGAGAGGGCAGAACAACATCCACTGCCTGTCTTCCGCACAGAGGGATACTCGCGATTTTGTACTTGGATCATCTAGCCACATCTATACAGGTACTTCAACGCTCGTTGGCGAGCGAGAAAAATGCGCCAGCGAACCGTCGTCACAGGCAAGGTGGTGAGGGACAAGAGCGGTGCCGCGGCCGAACTCTCTTCCAGCGAGCACACCCAGGTTGCGTTGTCGGCGTTTAGTTTTTTGTTTTCGGAGTTGTGTGTACGCGCCTACACGTTCCCGACAAAGGTGAAGAACGTCGAGGAGGTGGAGGCCCGCTTGACCTCTCTTGGCGCGCACGTTGGGACTCGTCTTATCATGCTCTCCTCTGTCCGCGACCCCGTCGACCTGCAGCGCCGCCCGCTAACGATTGACGCGGTCCTGAAGTTGCTGCAGGAGAAGCTCTGGGCACGCTGGTTTGGCCGTCCCGCCAGCGAAATCCAGCGTGAGAGCAACTCAGATCGCTTCTTCCTTTTCGACAGCGACCCTATCGTTCTCCGCCACGTCCACCCATCCCCCGACTACGTGGACAGCGAAGGCCGGTGGAACGTGAACTACGCCGGATTCATGGGCGGCATCATTCAAGGAGCACTGCAGTCAATGGGCTTTGAGGCGGAGGTGCAGACATATCATCAGCCGGAGCCCGGGAAGCCTCACCAGTCGCTGTTCGTGATTGCTTTTGCGAAGCACGTCTGGGATCGGGAGCGGAAGATGCGAACCTGACGGCCCCGTGCTGATCGCGTGGTGCGTGTGTGAGTAAGCGGCTCGCCTTCGGCACCGAGCTTCCGTTGGCGCTTCGGTGCTTTGCCTTGTGGTTTGTGCTTGTGTCGTGTCTGGCACGTGTTACGCCACGCACGCCTCTGTGGCACAGACAGAGGAAGCTGCCTCTCGCTCTCTTGCCTGATGGAGCTGATTACCTTACTCCTTCCTTGCAGAGGCTCGGCATGTATGTGAGTGTGCTGGGGCTTATTTGCCTGCTGTGACTGTATGCCTCCCCCCTCCCCGCCGCGAAAAGAGGCACCGGGCATTGTGTTGGCCGATGCTGTGCCCTTCTGTAGAACCAAGCTCCTTGTGTTTTGGCTTGCTTGGCTCTCCCCTCGCCCCATCGGAAGCTCTACTGATCCGAACGAAAATCTTTAGCGGCGTTGACATACGGAGGTACGTCGCGGGCTGCCGAAGCGATTTGCTGGGGTTTTTCTCCGGCTTTTGCCGTGCTGCCTCGCTTTCGCGCCTCTTGCGTCGCCTAGCGGCTCTGCTTCAGAGAGATGAAGGCGCAAGTGCCCGCCACTGAGCCAGCTGTGCTCTTTGATGCTGCAGTGAATTTCATCACGTAAAACATCAGGAAAGGGGGAACACAATGCGCTCTCCTTCGCTGAAAAAGAACAAGTCAAAGGACGCCGTGCTGGTTGGCCTTCGTCCCGCTTGCTGTTCTCACCAAACATGCTTCCCCGCATCTCCGAGAGCCTATCCAACTGCTTCGTTTCACCATTGCCTCTCTAAAGTTCACACCCACCCACCCACCTCTGTACAAATGACCGATCTTGTGTACCCTCTGCACCCTCCCCTGCCCCTGTTCTCCTCACACTCAATCAAAACAAAACAAAAAGAAAACCGAATCAATTCGAAGCAACCAACAATAGTGGATCGTGCAAACACCTTCCCCAGTCAGCCTCCACCCCCTTTATACACACACACACACACACGCACATATACGGACAGACAGACACAGCCGCGCAAGCGCTGTCCTCGCACTCCTCTCTGTTCGTGCTGTTTCTCCTGTGCTTTTATGGCCTTTCGTTCACCTTACCCACTACCCGTGCTTCCGTTGATCTTCTCTGTTTTTGTGCCCGTTTTTGGTTTGTGTCACACCGCGAAGCATCCGGGCGGGAAGCGCGCGTCATGGCGGGTGTTCTCACGCTGAACTTGGTGCTGCAGAGGTCCAAGACGGACGATATTCGCCGAGTCCAGAAGCTTAATGTATGCGCGTCGCAGATACAAGATATCGGTGTGCTGCGGCAGGCCGTCGCATTGGAGGTACTGTCCATGTCGCTGAACGATATTTCAGAGCTCGGTGCCTTGTCGAATTGTCGCCGACTGGCGGAGGTTCACCTCCGCAAGAACCAAATCCGCGACATCAACCAAGTACTACACCTCTCTCGCCTGCCCTGCTTAGAGGTGCTCAATTTGGTCGACAATCCCATTACCCGTGACCCTAACTACCGGCGCTTCGTCGTCGCCGCCATTCCATCGCTCGAGCGCCTCGATGACCGCGACATCACAGACGAGGAGCGTAACAATGCCCTTGCAGTGTTTCCGCAGCTGCTGAGTTTTGCTCCCCCGCCGTCAAAGTACGCGCAGCCGCTGGAGGGCATCGCACCACCAACGATTCAGGAGCGCGAAGCACAGGCGCGGGCGAACAGCACGCACGCCAGCCACAGCGGCGCCACCGGGTTCGAGGCAGGTCGTCCGAACATGCACCCTAGAAAGGCCACTAACAGCGTCAGTGGCTTCGGCGGCGGTAATGTGTACAACGGCCGTGTTGGCTCCGGGGCTAGCGGCAATCCGACCATTCACAAGGCCCCGCCTGCGTCAGTGTATCAGGATCCGAACCGCTGTGCTGCGCTTCCTCCCGCTCGCTCCAGCCCCGCCGCGCGTGCTCAGGCCGTCAACGACTATCAGTCCGTCTCATCTTACCCCTCCGGGCCTTCCGAGGAAGGCGTAGTACAAGCTGTCAAAGTACTATGCTCGGAACTGTCACCTGAGGCGCTGGATGATGTGCGCCGCTTTATCGACTCCCTGAGCGGGTATTAGGGAGGGTGGTGGTACCCGACAGGGCGCCGCCATGCGTTCACGCTCGTGTAGTGCCGTGTGCCATGTGCATGTGCGTGTGTTCAAACACCACGTGGAACGGGAAACAGCGATTTTTGTAGGGGTGGGAACGTGGGGCAGGGCATGTTCAAGCAATTTGTAACGTGCTGGCCCGACCGCTTGTTTCCAGCTGCTTCGAAGCTGTGCGCGCACGACTTGCACATGAAAACGTTATTATCACACCTTCCCGATCAGCTGCGCACGCGCAGGCGCCAAAGAAACACGGGAACGTACGGAAAAAAAATGTAGATTTAAATGTCGTTATTATGCGTCACACGGCGTGTGCGTTTTTGTGCTCGCTTCTGAGAAAGTAAGCGACGAAATCTATTGTGACGCGGACAAGGGCATTCACACGCAGGTACGTACGCCACAATGCTCGACGTCACGTGGGAGGCTTCCCAAAGGGGAGCGCTGCCCCAGCGGAACGTTGTAGAGTAGGGTGCAGCTGTGCATAGTAAAGCAAACGCTCCCAGAACTAAGAAGGAACCCGCAGCTGCAGAAGGAGAGAAGAGGCCAAAGGCGGCCGGAGGAGACAGTGATTGCCTCGCCTGCCTTGATGCATCGCTTGCGCACGTAAATCTGCTTTTTGCCTTACACTGGCGCTCTCCTTAGAGAAGGGCGTCGCACTACGCGTGCTTGCTGCCTTAGGTCACACACTCGCTTGTGTGTCGGTCGTCTTTTGTTTTCTGTGCTTGCGTGCGCCCCTGGCCTCTTCTGCACGCCGAACGGAGAGCGAAGAAAAAGAGCCGTTGATGTCTCCTTCAGGCTGGCAGCACTTCTTTTCCTTGTTCGTGCTACCCTCACTTCAGCTTTCTTGCACTCGGTATGTCACGCTCGTCTTAGGCGTACCGACTCGTGCACGTGAATATCTATGTATCTATGTGCGTGTGTCCAGCTTGCGCTTTTTTTCTTTAAGGGGTGGGTGGGTGAGTGCATGTGTGTGCCTCTGCCTCTCTCCCTTTGCTCTGCACGGACTTGCTGACTCTTCGCTTCGCCTTCGGCTCGCTGTTTGTGTATTTTTGCGTGTGCAATGGGATGTTTTCTTTTTTTTGTCGCGCTGTTGTCGTCTCTCCTGGTCTCGCTCTCTCTCATCTTTTGCCGGCACATCCGCTGCAGTGTCTCACCCTTGCATGCTTTCTCTTGTCTTCCTTTTTTTTCTTGCGCTCTCGTCTTCCTCTTACTGCGCTTAACGCGCAGCGCTGCAACGTAGTGGAGGTTCACAGAAAGATGAGAACATCCACAAAAAAGACCGCCCACCTCTACATGTGGGATTGGAATCCATTGCAAGGGAAAATCTATAAGCATGCAGAACCACCGTCCCTCACGAGACCCTGTGGCTACCGCCCCCCCCTTCACGCGAAGAAGTGCGTCTTTTAACGCTCCAAGTGACGTCGCTCGATGCCGCGACTGTTCTTCTGTGCTTGCAGATCACACAAGCAGCTGCGTTGAATATCCTTCGCTCAAAGCAGGACGTGTCACAACCTCCCTTATGCGCGCGTTGCCGGCTTTCACGGAACCCCTCCCTACCTTTCCGCGTTTTCCTTCTTCTGCTGTCCTCGCGGCTCGTGACGGTTGCATGAGAATCACAACGAGGTATCTCTTTCACAGGCGGCGGCTCATCAGCGGTCTGCCGAGGCTCTTCCGCTCGTAGACGAGAACGCTACTGTGAGCCAGCGGTCACCGTCTCACTGCTCTCTGGTCGGTGTGGTCATCGACGGTGGGCGAACGCTTCCTCGCCCGTGAAAGGCCCAGGCGTGAGTCTTTTCTCTCTTTACTTTTTGTTTTCTACTCTTGTGCTCCGGAGTGGAAACGCGGCTACACACACCCACACAACGGCACGAACGCACGAACGCCCTGCGAAGTGCAGGCCGGGGGGACATGAGTGCAACAGCGCCGATACAATACACCGTCCCTTCCTCCTTGTTTTTTCTTTCTAAGATCCACCATGAGCTGCGTCGCCTCCGCCTTTGATTCCTTCCGCTGCGCGTATCGTGGTGTCAACGATTCTGTCAACGACGTCGACGTCGACCCGAGCGGTGGCTGCCTCTATGCGGCGTGCAGTAGTGGGGATGTCTGCGTGTGGAACATTCAAACGCAGAAGCTGCGGGTGCGACTACGCCATCCACAGTGGGTGAATGCTGTTCGATGCTTTCCGATGTGCAACTCGGCCGCCTCGAGCGCGACGTCGCTGCAGCCTCCGCCGGCGGCGAACCCAGCAGCAGCGGCAGCCGGCAGGGCAGACTGTGATGCCCTTAACGCTGACCTCGTCGTCAGCCACGATATACGCTGGGTGCTGACCGGCACCGAGGACGGCGTGATTGCTGTCTGGTGCCCAGTGACGTATCGCATGCAGAGCATATGCAGGCCTGGCCGCGCTGCCATCACAGCCCTGCAGCTCATCCCTGAAACGTCGCCATGCGCTGCGGAAAAGGCGAACGCATCGAAGATGGAGCACTGCACGACTGGTGCGCGATTCAGGCGGGCATCTACGAAAGTCAACGATGGGCCTGCCATCTGCTGCGCGGCCTCTCTGCGTGACGTATACGTGCTCCGCGTCACGACCGCTTCGTCGGAACTCGCGCTGCTGTATGCGTTCCAGCACCAGGGTCTTATCACGGCCCTCACCTATGTTGCCCCTTCTATGTCTCTCTCGACGCCGCTGCTTGTAGTGGGGCAAGAGGAGGGCACTCTTTGCGCGTGGAACTGCGCCACATGGGCTTATCACGACACGATGCCTTATCCCACAGGCGAGGCCGACGTGACAGCCGACGCACGCGATGATCCTACGTCGGTGCATGAGCCGGTGTACCGGCTCGGTCGTGTGTTCAAGACGTTTCTCTACAATCGCAGGCGGTGCAATCCATTGAGCGATCAGGCAGCCGTCGAGGAGGAGGCAGCTGCGGCAGCGCCAGTGGATTCGCCGGACTACATTGGAGTGGTGCCAGCCTCGGTGTCAGCGGAAGCCATTGATGTGCTGGAAAGAAAATGCGGCATCCTTCCGTACAGCGCAAAACAGGCGTTTGTAGAGCAGCAGCAGCAGCAGCAGCAGGAACCGGATGATACGCGGTTCCCTGCTGCGCTGAGAGTCTGGAGGTACGACAAGCGCCGCGTTACATGCCTGGCAGCGAGCCCCAATCCCACAAGCAGCAATCCAAACTCGTACCTCTACTCGGGTCACGCAACGGGGGAGGTGCTACTCTGGGGATCAGTCCGGCAAGAAATGCCTTTGCTGCTCTTACTCAAAAAAATTATTCTCTTCAAGCCAGGTGTGTGGGTTTGGAATCTGTGTGCCGTAGCCACGCTGCACACCAGTGCGTCTCAGCCATTCGAGCAGAGGCGCGGTGCCAAGGCTGCCGCTAAATTGCTATCGCGACTGGAAAAAAATAAAGCGAACGAAGGAGCGAGGAGGAAGGCGGCGACGTCGACACCCACTCGCCACGCGCGTGCAGGGGCGCACTCTCCGCTCGAGACGACGCATGTGTCACCTCTTGAGCTGATTGTCTGGTCGGACGGCGGGGCGGTGGAGTACGTCAGTACCCGCAAGCGTCACGTGCTGCATCGCCAAGGTCCCGGTTTCGTCTGTGCGGCGGCTTGTGCCTGGAGTGGTCCGACGATTACGCCCCTGCCAGCAGCTGAGCCGGTGAACACGTTCGACAATGGCCGCGCCGGCGCTGCCACGTCGTCAACTGATGCGGCCTCTAAGCGGAGCGGTGGTGCTGCTCGAGGGAGCAGATCCGCCAGCGCTTTTTCGGCACGCCAGTATCTCGTGATGGCCGGATTTGACGGCAGGTTGGAGCGGTATGACGTTACCGAGGTGCTTGAGCTGGTGAAGAGTTCTGGCAAACTGGTTTGATAGCGCGGAGGAGGGCAGCTCGAAGCGGAGCCGGACTAACGCGTGGGTACTGCTGCTGGTTGGTGGTGGTAGGGATGGAGAAAGAGAAGTGAGGGCATCGAGCTCCCCGCTTCCCTTCTCTCTCTTTCTCTCACGGGTCGTCTGCCGTCTGCTCTTCCCTCCACTTGCGCTCTCTCTCTCTCTTTGTGCCGCTCTGCGCTGTGATGTGGAATAGTGGAACATCGCCACCGTTCGTGTGCGTCTTTTCGTTTTCGTTTTCTCTTGAATTTCTTTTTCTTGCACATCCACATCGGCTGGCTTCAAAACTGAGTAGCGAAGGCGAACCGCGATACAGCGGAGACGCGGCGTGTGTGCTGAGGGATGCTATCGATGCTGCCGGCTCAAATCATCCTCACGCTCCTATCCCATTGAAAAGAACAGGCTCAAGGCAGTGCATGCCCTCCTTTGTACCTTCTCTATGTAATCTCGCACTCACCCTCTTCTGTGTAAAATTTCCGACAACGCCCCTTCCCGCGGGTTTGGCATCGTCTCTTTCCAACGCGACAACTACTCTTGCCCCCCCCCCAAAAAAAACGCCTGCTGCCGTACACGCCAAACGCGAAAACGCACGCGCTGTCTTTAGAAACCGGGTCATCACGTAAACTCTTAGCAATGACGCGCGCTGGTATGAAGGGCAAGGTGCTCGGCAAGGAGAAGAAGGCTGCCATCATCGATGCCCGCAAGAAGGACGCGGAGAGTCGCAAGAACCGCGATGACAAGCGCTGGAAGCGCGTGCTCGCGAACATGGACGAGGAGAAGCGCAAGAAGTTCCACGGCGTCGGCAACACGGCGAAGAACTCGCGCGTGCGCGGTGCGACCCGCGCGTCTCTGCGCAAGCGCACTGGCCGCAAGCCGGACGCTGTGAGCATGGAGGCGACGATCCACCTGTCGAAGCTGCTGAAGAAGAAGACCTTCTCGAAGCGCGCTCCGCTGGCGATCAAGCGCATCAAGGCGTTTGTGGGTCGTCTGATGAAGACGAAGGACAACCGCATTGACGCGTCGCTGAACACGTACATCTGGCACAAGGGCGTGAAGGGCGTCCCTGGCCGCGTGCGCGTGCTGATCCAGCGCAAGTCGGAGACGACAGAGGGCAACAAGCACAAGCACTTCTACACGGTTATCTCCAACGTGCCGGTTGCGTCCTTCAAGGGCCTGACCACGAAGACGGTGGAGCAGTAATCGTGCACGTCTTTTCATAGGCGCCTGCAGTGATCTCCGCTAACGTCGCAGTGATTTGCTCGATCTTTTTTTGTTCGGTTACGTTCTTTTTCGTCATTTTTGAAAACAAAAAACAAGCAAATAACGACAAACTAACAGCGGCACACCCACACTCAACAAATAAATCGCGAAGGAGCGAAGGCGACGCCTCCTGCGAGGCGCCACACTTCCCCGATGGGACCCTCTCTACTTCGTACGAGTCACATGCCGAGGCGCTGCGTAAAGGACCATGGCGCGTGACGCGAGTGGCAAGAGCCGAGGCGGAGAAGGGCGCTGGGGACGGCACTCTCGATGATGTCAGCAAAGATGAAGGCGATGCCATTGCGCCAGCGCAGGTGTTTCGGCCGTCGTTAGCCACTCGCCGCCATGGCGCTCTTTGCGCGTTGGCTCAGGGAAGAAGAAGAGTGCAAGCCGCACATTCAAAGCGGTAGAGCCTCAGTCATAAGGCTCCGAGTTTCGGGCTGTGTCCGTCTCTCTCCTTCCCCTCCCCTCCCCTCTCCTCTCCGTTTCTTCCTGGTCCCGTATTCTTCTTCTTGTCGAATATGCCTTTTTCTTGTGTTGCCATCCTCCATTACACTCACCTCACTACTATACGGTGTGTGTCTCTTTCTTGCTATTCGCATGTGGACGCGTGTGCCGTCCTCAATGACCGTGCACTCATCTGCTTTCCTTCTCTGCCTCTCATTGGACACCTACACTCGTTTGGCCCTCGTGCTTTCTAGTGCACTTTGCCAGGAACTTGTACCGTTTTAGCCTTGCTGCTATCTCACATTCGAATCGGCACCGTTCCTGCTAGTTCGAGGACACCCTTGCCCACATGGCTACCGAAGTGGTGGAGGAGGAGTGGCAGGACGGCGTCGACGACTTCTTCGCCGACTTCTCGTTAGCTGCCTCCAATGAAAAGTCGACGCGACGCAAGAATGCCGAGGCCCATCAAGCCAGCGTTGCTCAGTCGCAGAACAAGGTGGAGCGTAGGGAGGCCGACCGCGGCGAGTCGGCCGAGGAAGCCCGCCGACGCATCACCGCGGCGGTGATTAGCCGCGCGACCGCAAAGGAACTCGAAAGGGCGGCGCGGAATGCCAAGCAGCACCATAAGATGTCTCATAAGAATTGCGACACCGGCGCTTCGTCTGTCAAGTTGGGACACTCTTCATCTTCTCTGTCAGAGCAGCATCACGGCTCATCGACCGCAGCGTCGTTGTCGCCCTCGTTGAAAGTGCACGACTCGACCGCCCATCAAGTAGAGGCAGCACCCTCGTACTCGCGTCTTTGCAAGAAAAACCAGAAGATCGACGCCAAGTTTGCCCGAAAAACGGCACGCAAGGAGGCGGCGAAGGAGCACCGTATCAAGTATCGCCGCGTCTTACGCAAACAGCGTCGCTGACCCGAGAGTGGCCACGTGGGTGCGTTCGTTGCAAGCTTGCTGCAATCACCCATCCACTTACGGCGTTGCCATCTGCCTCCCGCTCTCTTGCGAGCTTGAGGAGGCATTTGAGGCGGCGGGATCGAGTGGGTCGCTTCCCGGGTCGGTATCTCCCTCCCTCTCTGATATTCACCTTCACATGTGCTCGCGCAACGGAGCCAACGCCGAGCAAAGACGCAAGGGAGCCCTTTGCTCCACAAGCAGAGCGGTAGATTACCGCTGTATTACGCGGGAACAGAGTTTTTTTTTTTTTTTCGAAGCTTCATCGCATTTTCGCACGGCGGCAATGAGTTTTTTTTCGGCGCGTGGCGTTCGCTACGTGTCCGCGTTCGTGTGCATGTGTGGCGTACGCGCAATTGATTAGAGAAGAACGCGAGAGGTTTCAGGGAGGGGGCAAGGACCGCGTCTCTGCCCGGAGCCGAGCCCATCCTCTCTGCATACATACAACGAACGTCTTTCTCCTTTTCTCCCCTCTGAATGCGATCGCCGTCCTCTCGCCATTCGTATTGTTTTCGCGGTCTCCACTCACTCCTCCTCCATGCATTCTCCTCCCCAACACATGGCCAGCGACGCACAAACACACACACATACACATATACACACACACACATATATATATATATGTGTGTGTATGCGCAAGTCAAGGGCTGATTCGCACAGTTGGAACTGAGTAGCAAAGATCATCATCATCTACTCTTCTCTCGCGGATTCGCGAGGTATATCTATACGAAAGTATATTCATTTTGTGGGAGGGGATGGACGAAAGCAAATAACCACGCGTTTCTCCCATCATAGCAACAGAACGTCCGCACATCCCCTGAAGCGACAATCTAAGGACCACGCCCCCTTGAAGGGCGCCCCACTACCCGCTGTTGGTTTTAGCTGAAAAATGTCCGATGACGACCTCGACGCGCTTCTTGACGAGGCGATGGATATGGTCGACGAGCAGGAGCGCAAGCATGAGGAGGAGGTTCGCGTGCGGGACGCGAAATTGGAGGACGATCTGCAAAAGGCTCTGGATGAGGCGTCGGGCACAGCCGGCGGCGACGCCGACATGATGAAGATGCTCATGTCCATGCTCGGCGGCGACAGCGCTGACGACGCGTCTCTCGACAGCTTCAAGAAAAGTGTCATGACAATGGTTTCCTCGCTGGAGGGGGAGGAGAATTTGGGCGAGGAGGACAAGGCGAACCTGCTACGAGTCAAGGAGCTGATGCGCGTGATGGAGGAGGAGGACATCGACAAGGCAAACGATTTACTGGAGCAGATGAAGCAAGAAGGCAAACTTCCCGACTGCAATAACGTCGGTGACGCGGAGATTGATGAAGCGTCGCGGCGGTGCATGGAGATGCTGCAACAGCTTTCCAGCGCCACGCAGGTAGGGCACTTGGACCCAGCCGCGACGCCGGGAGCGGCGTCGTCATCCTCGGCAGCACCACCGGCGGCGCCGGCTGGCGACGGCGCCGAAATTCCTTCCGAGGTGGGTCGTGCCACGGAGGCCATGGCATCGGCCTTGATTTCCACGCTAGCTGACCCTCAGTTCGTGGAACCCATAAAGCTTATGCGAGACTCGTACGGACCCTACATGGACGCTCACGGCAGCGAGCTGTCGCATGAGGACTGTGAGCGCTACGAACGCCAACGAGCCAAGGCGCAAGAGATCTGCGACTTACTGCAGAACCCCATCTCTGGCGCAGAAGATCCACGGCTTATACAACTGCTGGAGCTCATGAACAAGTACTCGGAGCTAGGTGATCCGCCGCGCAATCTAGTGAAATACGCGCCGAAGAATCGCAAGGGTGTCGAAGAGTGCCAATGACACGACGGCGTACATCAAGGGCATCGTCGAAAGAATAGGAAGAGGGGGGAGAAAGCAAAAAAAAAGAACAAAACTTGGCATTGCCCTCCGTGTGCCGCGGCGCCCTTTTCCCCGGTCTGTGGCTGCTGCCTCCTGCGTCGGTGCACCACGCGTATTTTCAGTGCTGAACGGCCAAGGTGAGAGGAGATCGCGTGAGTAGACCCCGTCTCTTCTCCTTTCTCACGTTGGTTTCCGAAGCCCTGTGGGCGTGTTTTGGGGTTGTTACGATGCTGCCTGGCGTCCTTGTGCATCAGCCGCACATGCCAGATGTTTTAAATGGTGAAAAAGACGCTGCTCAATGGCCGACGGCGCATGCGCGCTCACCATGTTATCATCGGCGCTGGCGAAGTGACGCAGAAAAGTGTGACATCGCTCAGCATGTGTGATGCCGTTACTTTATAGACGCATGTCAGTCTTCGTGTGCTTCAGTAAATTGTTGCTGTTTGGTGCTCGTGGCGATCGTTTTTGTTTGTCCAACTTATTTTTCTCGTCCCCCTTCCCCCACAGGTGACATCGTCGCCGCACCTTCTCTACGCTTCGTTCTCTTTCTCTTACCTGTTCCTCTAAGAAATAGCACAAAAAACATTAGCTTCAGCTAAGGTGAGTCGAAGGAGGAGTGGGAGGGACACTTGAGCGTGTGCAAGGCTGTTCATAGGTGATGCCGACTACCAAAACACGAAATGCAAAAGAAGAAGGAAAATTGAAAGAGGTGTGGATCGAACCGCCGCTCTGGCGGTTCTCGCGCTGTTTCTCTGTGCACCAGCTACTCTGGTCTGCGCAACTGGCCAATGTGGATGCTTGCATAGCTAGGATTCCAAAGGAGGGCCATGGAGATGTGGGCCGTAGCTGGTAGGCGCGTCGGCCATGCCCCGCTGAAAATCTCTCCGCACCCTCTATTTCTGTTTCATGACCTCCTCCTGCCCCAAGCACTTCCGCATGCCACCCTTCGGCGGTTTCTCCTCGCTTGTTGCCCTCTGCTTTGTTGAGGTCTCCTCGTTTTTTTTTTTTTGCGGAGGGGGTCTGTGAGCCTTTTGCGTGGCGCGTAAGCCAGTGGAAGTGAGCATCTGCGGCGAGGGGCTCTTCAGCTCTCTGCGCTATGCATACAACTGAGAAACGGCCAAAAAAGAAAACATCCACACGCAGGGATAAGCACACATCAGCATAGTCTGTAAACTCTCTGCACGCGATAGAGTCCATCGCTTTTACTCTCATAGAAGCGCACGCCTGGCGCCGTTAGTGGTGCACGAATCGCATCCGCGCGGCAGTATCGTCACTTCAAACCAGCGAATCTCTCTGGGTGCATCACATCTTTGAGCTTTTGGCTTGAGGCTCTAGCGCCCCCCCCCCTTTTCCGTTGCTTGTCCTTCCTGCAGACCCTTGCGATGTACGCCGGCAGACAAGGCGAAGAGGCCAAGGCGGCTGCCAGCCATCTGCCATGGGTAGAGAAATACCGCCCCAGCACGCTGGAGAGCGTTGTTGCGCACGAGGACATTCTCAGCACGCTGCGGCACCTCATGGACAGCGGTAACATGCCTCACCTGCTGCTCTACGGTCCGCCTGGTACCGGGAAAACGACCACCATTAAGGCATGCGCGTACTACCTCTATGGTAAGGATCGAGTGCGCGCGAACGTGCTCGAGATGAATGCGTCCGATGACCGTGGCATCGACGTGGTGCGCCAGCAGACTCGCGAGTTCGCTAGCACCTCCTCCATATTTTCGATGATGGGCTCCGGCAGCTCGACTGGCGGTGGAAGCGGCGGCCCGGCGGCAAAGTTCAAACTTGTGATCCTCGACGAGGCAGATCAGATGTCCCACGATGCCCAGGCGGCGCTGCGTCGCGTTATCGAGAAGTACACGCGCAACGTGCGCTTCTGCATTCTGTGCAACCACATCAACAAAATCATACCCGCCCTGCAGTCTCGGTGCACTCGATTCCGCTTCGCGCCGGTGAAGAAATCGGCGATGATGCCGCGCCTCCGGTTCGTGGCGGAGCAGGAGGGTGTCAAATATACGACCGACGGGCTGGCGGCCGCGTTCCGCCTCAGCCACGGTGATTTGCGCCGGTGCCTCAACACCATGCAGGCTTCGGCGCTCTCTGCAAATGAGGTTACAGAGGAGTCCGTTTATCGAGTCACCGGGAACCCGACCCCTGCCGACGTGACGGCGATCGTGTCGGATATGCTCTCCAGCGACTTCGCGACAAGCTGGATCAAGGTGGAGGAAAGCGTTGTGCAGAAGGGCATCTCCATAGCGGATCTGACTCGCGAGATCCACCCTGTCATGATGGCGATGGACTTACCGCAGGACTGCAAGTGCTTTCTGCTCATGAAGCTATCCGACCTTGAGTACTACGCGGCAGGCGGAGCGCGCGAGTCAGCCGGGCTTGGTGGGCTGCTAGGGGCCTTTCAGCTCGTCAAAGAGGCCGTGACGCAGCGCAAGCCAATCAAGGATGTGGCTGGAGAGTGCGCTTGCTGACGGGCTGCCCGGGAAACTTCATACTTGGCGCGCGCGCCCGGCTCTGAGTTTTTGCAGCAAGCAAGCCGATAAAGTGTTGTATAGAAGCTGATGGAGAAGCGAGAGTCTCTCGCTGCACATACAATGAAAAGCTTTAACGAACTCCAAAGAAAAGGGCAACATAGAAGCGCCGGCTGCAGTACAGACGTGGTCCACAGCAGGGGTGAGGAGCTGTGAAGGGGGCTGAGAAACAGCATGTGTTTGCGCGTTGCTGTTATTCCAGTAATGCAATGAGCCGCTGCTGAGGCTGGTGCGGGCGACTTGGTGGCTTCAGAGGCACCCTTGCGGAGGTGCAGACGATGCGTGTGTGGCCCTTCGTTCTTCGTTTGCCCAGTGAGGCGGAGCCCTCGAGAATGCCGCACACGGATAGGCTGCTGCTGCTGCGAAAAGATGAATGGCGAGCTGCTTTGCACTCCGGAAAGCAAATGGTGACCGAGGCCCCCCCTCCCCTTTCTCCCCCTCTACTTATCACTCCCTACGATCCGTGCTGTCGAGTGTCCACCCCATTCGGCACGTCTCTCTTGGCGTATGTTGGTGTCTTCTTTGCGCCTCACCTCCTGCGTTTACGCGCACAAATCTACAAAATAGACTCCGTAGAAGTTCCGCTTGCCTGTGCCCCAACCTCACATCACCCGTCCGGCGCTAGTCCGCACCCTCTGCGTGTGCCTCGACGCAGGCGAGCTTCACGAGAGTTCCTGTAGGCGTCGAGCACGCGGCGCCTCGTTTGCCCGCATTGCCTGCTCTTCGCTCTAGCGTAGCCCATAGAGGGAGGGTGCGAGGTAGAGCTGCACGGCAGCACCTCCAACGCGCCATTTCGCATCTCCGCTGTTTTGCGTTACCCCCATGGCCTTCAGCAGCAGTAGCAGCGATGACGATGCGTGGATGCCACAGTCAAACCCGCCGGGGCTCACCGCGACTTCTGGGCAAACCGCGATGCTCGAGGCACGACGCCGCGCACTGCAGCAGCAGCGGGAGGCGCAGCAGCAAGAGCGGCAATGGCGCCCTCAAGAGGCTGGACGGGGGACACCGGCAGCTGGCCGCTTGGGTGCGAGGCCGCAAGCACCGGCCTCTTCACGAAAAACAGAAAGCTCGCTGCTAGACGTTTTCGGCGGCTCCGATGATGATGTGGCGCAAAGTGCATCCCCGACCTCTGCGTTTCCAAGCGTGCATTCACCACCGACAGCGAAGACGTCGTCCACCGCAGCGCCTGCGGCGGTATCACCACCTCCTCCATCGCACGAGGTCACGGTGGAACAGTTGCAGCGGCAGATTGCAGCCAAGCAGAAGCTTCTGCAGTCCACGAGGGAGCGTGAGATGGCGCTGATGGAGAAATGGCGCGCCGCAAAGGCGCAGAAGCAGGCTGAAGTAGAGCAGCTGAACGGAAAGCTGCGCCGCCTGTGTGCCGCTGTCGAGAACGAAACGAGCGCCGCCGAGGCAAAAATTCGCGAGTCGCAGGACGAGCACGAGGCGGCACTGCGGGCGGCGCGTCAGAGCGTAGAGCAGGCTGTAAAGGCGGAGTACGACCCCAAAATTGCGGAGGCACAGCAACAGCTGTGCGCCGCAAGAAAGGAGGAAGCGGATCTTCGCGAGCTGCTAAAGGAGAAGAGCGGCGACGGCGGTGGTGCGGCAGGGACTGCCAAGGATGTGGTGAAGACGGCTCTCACGGCCGCCGTCTCGGCTGTTCTGCGCCGGCTCGACGACGTGTTCGACTCAGAGGAGGCGGAAGGGCTCAAGATGGATGAGTGGAGATCAGAGCTGCAGTCACTCGTGCAGCGCGAGATTCAAACTTCGTTCGCCGTCGGCGTGGAGAGCGAAACCCAGGCCGAGCGAATGGAGTACGCACGCTTCTTTGATGACATGCTGGCGTTCTGGCGGTCCGCAGAGGATCAGGAGAGGGAGCGGCTGCTGAAGATGGACGAGTCCTTGCTGGCTGACATGCAGGCCATGACGCAGCAGGAATTGAAGCGACTACAGGACGAAGCGCTCGGCATGGAACGCGTGTACATTGAGTCGCGTGAGGCCTGGGCAGCGGAGCATCAGCGGCTTCTCCAACGCGAGTTGGAGGCCACACTGCAGCGTCGGGAGGCTGAACTGCAGGAACAGCGCCGGCAACGGCATAGCCTCCACATAGAGCGCCTCCGTGATGCCGAGGCGCGGCACAAGGACGCCATGGCCAAGGAAGAGGCGCTGCACCAGAAGCAGATGGAGCAGCTCCAGGCTTACTTTGCCCGCGAGGAGGATCTGCGCGCGGAGCAGCAGCGGATCCAAGCGGCTGCACAGGAGGACGTGACGAAATCCACGGCGCTCCTGCGCGACATCATGGCAACCGCTGAGGATGCCGCGGCGGCAGTGAAAGCGTATGAGGCGGCGGTGGACGAGAGCCGGCGGGGCGTCGAGGTAGAGCGTGAAGGTCACTTCAAAGAACAGGCGGAAATGCTGGAGCGCCTCCAGCAGCTGGCGGCGACGCAGTGCAGCAACACCGAGGCGGAGCGCGCTGCCCTCGAGGACTGCGCCTCGCAGTTGCGTCTCGCCTCTCAAAACCTGGACCGTCACCTGCAAGACGAGAGCGCGTGGTTAGCGCAGCAGGAGACGACGTACAAGCGCAGCAAAGACGAGTGGGAGCGGGAGTACCGCCGTTGGCAACACCTTGTGCAGCAGGAGCGCCAGGCCGCCGAGGAGCGCTTCCACGAAGCCCTGCTGGCGCTCCAGCAAAGCCTTGGTCTCCTTGAGACAGAGGAGCGTGAGTTGGCAGTCGAGACCGCTGCGATGCACCGCGGCTTTGGCGATATGGAAGCTCTAGCGCAGAGAGAGATCGAGTTACTTCGACGGAGAGCGGCGGACGTGCAGAGCCGATCTGTCGCCATAGCGGACGTGCAGGCACAACTTTCCCAGAAGAAAGCGGCTGTGGCGGAGGCGAAGCAGCAGCTCGTCCTTGCACAGCAGCGCCTGGAGGATGAGCAAGCCGAGCTCCGGCTTGACGAGGAGAGGCTACGCGACATGATGGAGGCGGTGCGCGTAGCCCGCTCGCAGACGGCGCTCCGCTACTATAACATGGAGCTGCTCCGCGCAGCCGATGCCCAACGGCGACGACAACCGCCTGAGTCAGTGGCAACGACGGCGATAGATTCCGATCGACGCCCACCGATCCCTGATGAGGGGAGAGGCTCTGCACGCTGTCCAGCCTCAGGTGGGGTCGCAAAGGGTAACCGAGCAGCTCTTCGTGATGCCGCATCTGCTAAAAACGGAAGGCAGCATCGCGATCCCCATCGACTACCCAATAAAGTACTTCAGGAGCTCCAAGAACAACTAAGTGCACTGATGACAGCCACCGGCGGCGGCGTCGGTCGGGATGTCTTCGTGTCAACGATGCGTTGGCTGGACCCCGCACTGCCCTGCGCGATGGCGGCGCAACGGACGCGGCAGACACACCCGAGACGGCGCGAGGCGGCCGATGACACGTTTGCCACCGATGTACCAGCGCCGCTTTCCTCCCCTCCGCTCCCCGGCCGCCAGCGGCAAACGCGTAGCAAAGTGCACATTCGTGCACGGCCGGCAGCCTCACCGCAGAGAGGGCGTCACGCAGACCCGTCGTCGCTGCCGCTCACGTCAGACAACTTGTCTCAGCTGTCCCTGCGCTCCGATGATGAGTGGTCACCGAGTGGCAACACATTTACAAACTTGATCGGGCTCTCCGACCTCGACACGACGTCGCAGTCGATACGATGAAGTCGAGGACGCGCGGGGTGGCGCGGTGTTTGTGATGCGCCAAAAAGCAGTCGCCATCGACTTCTGTAGAAAAGTGGGTAAGGGTGCGAGAAACTTTTGGAGGAAATCCCGCACACCGTCCGCGAGAGCGAGCGCGGCAGAGAATACATCTATCTCCTTATATATCTATCTAAAGGAGAGAAGGATACCTTCCTCAGTTGTCTTACTTTTCGTTTTCCGCCTTGGCAAGGTTATAGGGGGTGCATACTGACAGGCGAATCGTTTTATCCGAGTCCAGCTTCTCCCGCTTTCTCGAGAAGCCAGTCTGCCTGCAGCCTACCCTCGGGCACGACTGCGGATTCCTGTTGTCGGTGGATCGGTCTGTTCTGGCGCTTTGCGGAAGCGACGCGCGGCCACGATCACGTTTGTAGCAGCCCAAGAAGAATCGTGTCGCCGACTCCACAACGTGCATGCACGCTAACGAGGGCCGCCTGCGTCTTCTCTAGTCAGGCGCATCGGTTTCTTGGCGTTGCTCGTATGCGTGTGTGTGCTCTGTTTTCTTACAGATCCATAGATGCGTGCTTCAGGCACTGCCTTGATGATGCACTTCCTCTTCCATTGCTTCACGGCTCGGCGGCGGATTGCGGTGAGGCAGACAGCCCACGTCTCCATGGTTCCAGCCTCACCCCACGCGCGGTGTTACTCGGCATTGCGTGATTCTTGCGGCGCATGTTCGATCCACGGCTGCTCTCTCGCCCTGATGACCCGCTTTACATATACTTTGTTGTCTTTGCTGCACATGAACAGGTCTGAAACATACCAAAATGTTCTCACGTATGCCGAAGCACACATCATGAGCGAGCACGGATGGCAATAGAGTCGTTCTCACTGAGTTGGCCATGCTTGGAGCTGCATTTGCTTTATTGGACACTGCACGTAATGGGCGTCGCCCCACCGCTCCCACAGCACGCGCCCTCATGGGTCACTGCTGGTAGGCCTGTTATCAGGGTGCCCGTCCGTGTCGGCACGCCTCTGAGGATGCGACCATCGCCTGTGAACTACTTGACTTCTCACTCCGCTGTTCGCATTCCCTCTTTCGCGTCTTCTCGTTTTTCTGTTGATTGTAGTGTACACTTTTTTGAAAGTTATGTAGCCGGAGCTGTGCCGTGCCCTGATAGCGCCGGAATACCAGACATTGACTGCTGCTGCTTCACCAGTCGGGGACACACTCCTGCGAGTCGTGTGCACTCGTAGCCCTTCTCCTTTCATCAGAGCACTTTGACTTTCGGCATGAATGAAAGATGGAGGAGATGCCAAGGTGGGGGAGAGGGGGGGGGTATAGCGTTGAGTAAAGAGCGAGTCAGCATGTGGGCGGGTGAGCGGGCGCATGCAGAGAGGAGTTCTTGCCGACGGGCGTTGCTTAACTATCTCTTTCGATCCTTCTTTGAGGCAGAGAGAGCGGGAAGGGCTCTTGTCTTGCGGGGGAGACATAAGCGAAAAATGCATATGCAGCCGAATTAAACACGGATCTGCGAGACGTACTTCAGCTTTCGTGAGATCCGCCAGTGTTTTGCAAGATGAGGGAAGCCGCTTACTGTACGGGGAAGGACAAGGCGAAGAGGAGGGGCTGCGAGGTAATGGCGCCGCGGAAAAGAGTCTTGAGCTTGCACCCCATGTTCGGGTGTTTGCCTGTGAGTAGTGTGTGTGCGTATTAAGGAGGAGGGGGAGTAGGTACGCACTTCACTCTCGCCCTGGAGTAAGCCTCCCAAACCGACGCGGCGCGTTTTCGTTTCAGCCCTTGCGAGTTTAAGAAAATTGGCGTGTACCGTGGGTATTCGCGTGCGGGAATGCTGCTGCTGCTGTCGTTGATGCGAGTGCTGCAAATGCGCAGAAAAGGGCACGAGAGCGAGCTGATGATGAACAAACTTCGTAGGGTAAAATCTGATCATTCCGACCATGACGTTATGGAAGTACTGCACCGAAAGTGCAGCCCCGCGCCCACATCGCCTCCTTTCGGAGGCGGTATGCTGGGTGAGCGTGGTGCCGTCTGATAGCCGCCGTGTAGTAACGTATCGCTTGTGAGTGCCGTGGATGGATTGTGGATAGTGCCGGAAGTGGTAGGCTGAGGGAAAGAGGCCTGGCGACGGGGCTTGTCGCCGCGGAGCCCAACACGCTGTTGGCTAGAGCTGCTGCCGCTGTTGTCATCGAGCGTAGCTCATCGCTTGCGGCCACCCGTGACAAGGATGGCGGGGAGAGGGCTACGATGCGCCGGCCAAAAGAGATACGATTTCTCTTTGTTTTCGCGGGTGACGCGCTTATTGCATGCTAGTCGCAGCGCTCGACTGTGAATACCCCTTCCTCCCCAACAAAAACGTACACACAAACACACAAGCGAAGCAAGTAAAATAAGTAAAATACTTATCTGTGTCGTCCATGTGGCCCATCATCAACTGATAGAATCAGCAGGTCTTCACGCACTGTAAGAGCCCGCGCCGATGCCCGCCATCGCTGCCATTAGCGTGGACTGGCTGACCTGCTTATCTTGCTCGCTCGCTCTCCACCGCGCACTCGCCCATGGTGGTTCCCTCCCTCTTTCACGCTTCTTCTGGCACCTCTCCACGGCACACAGGCTACACCGCGCCTTGCCTCACCAGTTCCTGGCCTGCCAACGCCCCCGCTCTTCACCTTCTCTTCTCCAGAGTTCAGCCTTTATTCCACCTACACACTTGTCCATTCACGACAACCCCTCCCCCTCAAACCCGACCTTTGTGCACACGGGAGCATTCCGATCGTACTACTAACGCTTCGACGTCCTTCTTGTGTTCATTTTACCAACAACTTCCCTCGCCTCCATTCGCTTTTCGGTTTCGACTTCGCTTTTTTCCTTTTTCTTGTCGTTTCTTTACCGTCATTCTCGTATCAGCTCGCAAGCATGTCCTCGCAGCAGCACCTTGTCTCTGAATTCACGGCCGGCTCCGGCTCGTGGTTGCCGCAGGCGCAGGGCTTCGACACCCTGCAGGTGCACGCCGGCGTCCGCCCCGACCCGGTCACGGGTGCCATCCTCACCCCGATCTACCAGTCCACCACGTTCGTGCAGGAGTCGATCGACAGCTACCAGGCGAAGGGCTACTCCTACACTCGCTCTGCCAACCCTACGGTGGCTGTGCTGGAGCAGAAGCTGTGCGCCTTGGAGAACGGCAACTACTGCACGGTGTACAACACCGGCATGGCTGCGACCACCACGGCTATCTCGTCGTTCATGAACGCCGGAGACCACGCGATCTTGACGAACTGCTGCTACGGTGGCACTAACCGCGCCTGCCGTGTGTTCTTCAGCCGCCTCGGGATGGAGTTTACTTTCGTTGACATGCGCGATCCCCAGAACGTCATCGATTCCATCAAACCCAACACAAAGTTGGTGATCAGCGAGACGCCCGCCAACCCCACGTTGATACTTATCGACGTTGCTGCGGTGTCGAAGATATGCAAAGAAAGGGGTATTGTGCACATGTGCGACAACACCTTCGCCACAGCCTACATCATGCGCCCGCTCGACCACGGCGCTGATGTCACCCTGATCAGCACAACCAAGTACGTGGACGGCCACGACATGACCGTGGGCGGCGCCCTCGTCACAAACAGCAAGGAGCTGGACGCTAAGGTGCGCCTGACCCAGAACATCCTTGGCAACGTCATGAGCCCTCAGGTGGCTTTCCTGCAGCTGCAGACGGTGAAGACAATGTCGCTGCGCGTGACGAAGCAGAGCCACAACGCACAGAAAGTTGCTGAGTTCCTGGAGAAGCATCCCGCTGTGGACCGTGTCGTGTACCCGGGTCTTGCTTCCCACCCGCAGAAGGAGCTGGCCGACCGGCAGCACCGCAACAACCTGCACGGCGGCATGCTCTGGTTTGAGGTCAAGGGCGGGACTGCCGCTGGTCGGCGCCTGATGGACACCGTGCCGCGCCCATGGTCCCTCTGCGAGAATCTCGGTGCCTCGGAGAGCATCATCACCTGCCCGTCTGTCATGACCCACGCGAACATGACGAGCGAGGACCGCATGAAGGTGGGCATCACGGACGGATTCGTGCGTGTGAGCTGCGGTATCGAGGACGTCGATGACCTCATCGCCGCTCTCAAGATCGCCATGGATGCCCTCGTCTAGTAAGTCACTCCGACTCTCTAGACACCTTCCCCATCGCACGCATACACACGCTGAACGAAAAAAAAAGGAGGAAAAGTCGCGTCAACGCAAGGCTGTGCATATGCAGCAGCCGGGCACGCTTGCCCTGGACTACAGGAAGCATATTCATGCCATACGACACCATCTTCGGCATGTGTGGAGAGAACACGGCTCGCGGAAAAGGACCAGTGGAAGTGGTAGCGATGACAACAGCAAAAAACAGAGAAAAAATGCAATACGCACATGCACACAAAAAAAAAGCAGTGATATGCGTGTGCGGGGGAGTGGTGGGCGCCAACGGTCTGCGTCATGTGCAGTTAGGGCAGAGAAAAAAATGAATTGCAAACAGCAGTAACAAAAAAGGAGAAACGCGTGCCGTGGGATGCGTGCCTTAGCAGCGGGGTAGAAGGCGGGACCCGATGTTCACCGGGAAGCGAAAAGTACTGCACCAGAGCGTCGCAGAAGAAACAAACTGCTTCGTTTATGGAAATCTTCCATGAAAATGGTGGTGCCGGGTGTGTTGAGAACGGGGGTCTATCGGACGCTCCGCTATGTGGTTCCGCCCTCTGTGTAGCTTCTGCTAATGCCCACCTTTTCCTCAAAGTGATGCTTTTTCGGGTGAGGTATGCGTTTAGCCGAGCGTGAGAAGCCCGTGTGTGTGTGTAAGGGGGTGGTTGCTGGTAGATGCGGTCGCTGCTCTTGCTGGTGATTAGTACTTCTGCGGCGCAAAGAGGATCGAGAGGGAGACACAAATATCGTTCGACACTATGCTTGCTCTGTGTGGAGCAGCAGCAGCAGTAGCAGTAGTTCTTTTTACTGTTTGGTGGTCACAGGCTTCTGTGACCAGCTCTTCAATATTCCTCGGATACACACACACACACACACGCACAAGCATGCATGGATGTGCATCCTCGCATCTCTCTCCTTCTCTGGTCTTTTTTCTCCTCCTGTTTTTTTTTGGTTTCGCGCCTTACGGAGGACGGAGGTTACTATTATTATTCTTCATCGGCAATTTTTTATCTGTTCTTGACCTTCACCGTCCCCTCTGCGTTCCTGACAAGTCTGGCACCACACATTTGTCTGTCTGGATGGTTTTCTTGCCACCAACTGTCGATTTCTCCCTCTCCTTTGTTCCCCTTTGCTGTGCGTTTCGCCCCTGATAGAGGGGAAACACCTCAATGCGTGTGGCATCTCAGGGGCCAGTGCACCACCCACTCCGTGTGTGAGGAAGCCAAGCAGCCCACCCACCCACCCCCTCCCGCCAAGATGCCGAACCACCTCTGGTGATGACAAGGGCAGGCACCTACGGCCTAGGGGAGGGGTCAGGGCGGTGTGTCGCTGCTGATGTCGGCTCTCAGGCCCTGGATGGCGTTTGCGTCGAAGCCTCCTGCGGCAGTGGATACATTCGTGCCATCTATGTGGTGGGCAGAGCATCAGCGTGGCTGGAACGTATCCCGTCCCCGGCCCTCACACTGCCTACTGGTGTATGGCGCCTGCGCGTCACCCCGACGGGGATGCACCAGCTGGCGACCGGCAAAATGGGAGTAGCTGTGAAGCCATCTGGGAGGAGTCGGGTGGGTGGGTAGCGTTCGAGGCCGATGCAGTGCTCTCAGATGGCCTCGTGGACGCACTGCTGTGAGGCGTGTCTGGCGCTGCTTCGCACGACGAGGTGAGGCCTGTGTAAGGTCGGGGTAGAGTGGAGTTTACGCATGCTTCGTGACAGAGAATGGCCCCGTTGAAAAGCAAAAGAAAGTGGAAAAAAGCGGCGCACCGATGGCAAGAGGCAGGGAGTGGTGACGCAGGTGTGCTGCGCCCGTGCGCGCACGTCAGTGTGCGTGAGGAAAAGCACGACTGGAAGGGGGAAGCCGCTCGCTTCGAACACTTGCCCCGGCAAGTAACGTCTTTTTCTTTATATATTCCTCGTCTTTTTTGTGGAACTTCATGGGGAATGATACCGCAAAGAAATAAACAAACAGGTTCGTCAAGGGCGGCAGCCACCACCAAGTAGTCGGTGCACGACTCACAGCTACGGCGCACGCGCCGTGCGAAAACGAAGAGAACGAGAATTGGGCGGGGGGGTCATCCCACTGTGCAGGAGAAAGACGAGCCGCGGGCATGTTTGCTCTCCTTGTACGAGCGCTGCCCCTCCCCACACCGTCCCCTCTCTTGCGCGCACGGCGCCTGAGCGAGCGAAAGGGCCGAGCAAGCAATGAGCCCTTGTATGCAGCTGTGTCGCGCGCCGATGGGTTACTTGGAGCAGACATTCCTCTCACCAGATGTGGAAAGGCAAAAAGGGTTGCGTGTCTCTTTCAACGACACAGGAAGAGCGGTGCATCCCGTGCTTTTATGTAAAAGCGGCTCGCCTACTTCTTACTTGGAGAGAAGTGCCTGCAACATCGAAGAAATGCCCATTCTTCGCGTCTTGATTTCTTCTGCACTCGCGCATACCTACACGTCGACTTTTAATCATTGTTCGTGTGCATACGAACGCGAAGAACACAATCCTCCTTTAAGGATCCTGGCAATGGCCAAGTCACGCTCCACATCTGCGAAGAGGTCGCGCAAGAAGGCCGCTCCGCCACTGCCGCCGCCAGTCGTGAAGCCTGTCCGCACAATTGATGACCTTGAGAGGGACGTTACGTCACACGCAGGCTCCGCGCTGCTTGTCGTAGTGAGTCCTCTAGATGCAGCTACCACCAACACCGTCGTTGAGGCAATGGAGAGGCTGAACAGCAGCCGATCAGCATTGCTGACGGACATCAACATTGCTGTCTGCTACGCCCTTCCGACGACGTCAGATGTGTGCCGCTCGCTTGGCGTGACCACGGTGCCGTTTGTGCAGAGCTACGCCTACGGCGAAGTCGTCGGCGAGTTCATTGGCGACAACACGGAGAAAATGGAGCTACTAGCGAAAATGGCCGCAACCCAGGCCGCTGTGAAGGCTGCCCAGCTTGCTGAGGAGGAAAAGCAGCGACAGGTCGCCGCAGCGGAGGCACGGGAGGATGCTGCTGCTGCTGCCGTAGCGGCTGCCGCGTAGCACGCTAGGATGTGCCGGGGGCTCATCCAAGCCGTGCTGCTCTCCCTCTTCTTCGTGACGTCGTTTGTGAGGATGCCTATGCTCCGGCTTTGTTTGATGTACATTAGGTGATGGCCGGATCTACCCATTTCCTCCATCCCATCCTCTTCACCCCTTCTTTTTCTTTCGCTTTTGTGTTTGTGTTTGTGTATGTGTGTGGGAGGTGGGGGGTGGGGGAGGGTGTGACCTTTCGCGTCTCCCCTCGCATCTGGACCGAAAAAAAGAGAGGTGAAGGGGATACGATGGGGGGGGAGGGCACAAGGGTTCTTTCTCTTGACTTCCCCTCAACTGCCCTCTACCACATCCGTGACACGTCTGCTGGTGTTACGCAGGCGCAAGCCTGCCCGTGTCCGAGAAAACGAAGCAACGACAAGGAAGTTGAGTAGACATCTTCAGAGGCTATTAACGAGATCGTCTTTGCGAGTGGCAACGCTGCAGATCAGATCTAGTTTCTCTGAGACGACCTCGTGTCGCTCTTCCAACAGGAGACAGTGGATGCGTGCGCGTGCACGTTTTCCACTTGCTTCTGCTTCAGCTGTCCACCTGCATGCCAGCACGACTGCTTTCTTTATTTCGATGTGCGGGAATACATTCGTATTCCTCGAACGCCTGCGGGACGAGTTTTACTCGTCGTCTCCACTCCCACCTCGTACGTACACTCAAGCGCACTCTGCTTTGCCTCGGCTCTCTCTTTCCCTTCCTCATCGGACTTGGCTCACACACACACACACACACACACGCACGCCGTTCTTCGAAAACCTGACCCGCACATCCCTTCCTCCCATTTGCACCCCCCCCCCTTCTCATCCACCTCTGCGCAGGTTCCTGCCGAATTTTTTTTTGTTGTTACTCCGTCGCTCCTTGTTGGTACCGTCCGACGCAGTTTGGATGATGCACGGTACGGCACAGAAGTACATTTGAAGCTCTTGTTTTTCGGTCTTGTGATCGTCCCTCATCATCGCGGTCACCCTCTCAATATAGTTGGGCACCACCGACCTGCCCCTCATCAGCTGCATCTCTGGTTCCTCTTGCCTGCGTGCTTTTTAGCTCGTAGCAGCCAGTTCTGGCTTTGCTGTCGCCATCACGCGCTAACGCCGTGTGCCCCGCGCCCTTCTCTTTTCTTCCTTCGTGTGTTTTCACTTCCGCTTTAGAGATTTTTGTGCTTGTTTCTTTTGCATCGTTCTCTCTTCGCGCCCTCTCCCTCTTCCCTCCTGTCTGAGTGGTTCTCTCCCACGTTTGCCACGTGCACGCGTCTACTGCTGCTGCGTATACAACAGTGTCGTTGTGTACCGCCTGTTTTCTCAGTTCCCTGTGCGTGTGTGCGAGGAAATTCTCTCTCTACGCCGTCGGTGCGATTTTTTTGTGCTTGTTCGTGTCTATCTGTCTGTGTGCCGTACTTTACCTTCCTTTCGGCACACGCAGTCTCCCTTCACCATCTCTTGCCTTTGCACTCCCATCAGAGCGGCCGGAGAAGCATAGACAGGAGGGAAGCAAGTCTCCCTATTCGTCGGCGACAGAGGCTGGAGAAGGACGGGGCGCAACTACACATTTAAGCGCTCGCACACACACACACACACACACACTCCGGGTCAGAGGTGCTTGCAGACGTATCGGAGGAGGGAGGCGAAAAGAGTGGTAATCCACGTACACAGCGAGGGGTAGCTGCATACTCGTTTGGGGATTTCCGAGCTCGGATCCCTTCTTGAGGTGCTGTTCTCCTTCGACATTGCCGTGCGCACTTTTCTACACGACCAGTAGAAGAGGCGTTGTGCTTCGGTCGTTCTCGCTGAGCGCACTACACCTGGTGGTTGAAGTCGCCACACTTATGCACACAGCTGCGTTCATATCCCGACACAAAGACGACAGTGAGAACGACAACGCCATTCTATCGGCTACAGCGCACAGCTGCGTCTGCGACGCGCGAGTGCCATGAGTGCCAAGAACACCTTCGGCACACAGGCAGCCAAAGCGCTTTGTGCCAACCTTTATACAAACTGGCTCTCCGAGGACGAAAATGTGGAACGCATTCGCGATCTGCTGAATCGCGTGCTGACGGTGTCGGTCACAGACCACAACTCGGAGATGGGCGCCAAGAATGCCGCCTCCATGACCACCGTAGCTGCGGCAGCCGCGGGGGACAAGAAGGGAAAGGCCGCCGGCGCGGACACGCTCGGCAACGGCGCGCGGCACAGTGATCCAGCCGCGGGGCTAACCACGAGCTCCGCCGCGATGCACGGGAACGTTGACCGTGCCCAGTCGCCGCAGCCGTCTCCCCCGCAGAAGTCGAATAAATCCGCCGCCGCCTTGACGGCTGATGATCGAACGCCGAGCCCCATCCAACCATCGACATCCCCCAGCCTCATCGCGCGCTTCCCCGGCGGCGTAGACGAGCTTGATTACCCTCACCGCGCTGGCTCGCCAGTGGTCACACCGGCCTCGCCACAGCCGAAGCCGATTGTAGACCCCAGCGCCCCTCTTCCACACGCCGGCTCCGGCAGCCTTTCGCCGCACGGCGTCCACTCACTCGGCAGTCCTCGCCTGGACACGACACTGAACGCTGCCATGGTGTCAGGTGACCTCACAATTCCATTGGACGCGAGCTCCACCCTCAGCATGTCGGCTCGTGAGTCGACGACGCGCTTCGTGCACACTTCTGGCAGCTTCGCCGTGACGCCGCCCGCCAACCTCAAGCAGGCAACTCTAGAAGACATCCCGCGCTTTTACTCGAAGAGGGAGTCTCGCGGGCTGCAGATTGAGATGGACGTGGAGGAGGCGCAGGAGCTGAGCCGCCTGCTCGAAAAGAACGACCCAGTGAAGAAGACGGTCTGGGTGTTTGGCGACATTAGCTCGAAGGTGTTCAAGGTGCCCATTTGGTACAAGGAGGCGCTCTTCAAGGACATCGCTACTCGCAGCGGACTGGACGCGGCCATCGCCGACGCGCTAACAGCCGCCCAAATCCGTACCGTGTACAACGACGTCTACGCTCCCTTGTCGGTCAGCCGCCGCCTTTACGAGCTCATCTGCACACACCCCAAGAAGGAATTTATTACGCTGTCCGACTTGGAGGGGATGGGCAAGTACCTCGTTGCTGCTCACCCGGGCCTCCAGTTCCTCCAGCAGCCGGAGTTTCAGGAGTACTACTGGCACACCGTCGCGGTGCGCATAATGTACATGCTAGAACGTCAGCAGTGTGGCCGCATCTACTGGCGCGACTTTGACCGCAGCGATCTGCCGGAGAGGATGATGGAGCTGGACGCCAAGGACGTGAACCTGGTGCTCGACTACTTCTCCTACGAGCACTTCTACGTTCTGTACTGCAAGTTCTGGGAGCTCGACACCGACCGTGACCTCCTTGTCGGCTTCGAGGATCTGTGCAACTACGGCCAAGGCTCGGTCGTGACGGGAGTCATCAAGCGTGTGGTGGAGGGCTACGGCCGTCCACTGTCGTCCGGCGTGCCTGGCAAGATGGACTTTGAGGACTTTGTGTATTTCTGCCTCTCCGAGGAGGACAAGAACTCGGAGCCGGCGGTGCTCTACTGGTTCAAGGTGCTCGACACGGACGAAGACGGCGTGCTGAGCGGGTATGAGATGATGCAGTTTTTCGAGGAGAACCAGCAGCGCTTCCTCGAGTTCTCTGACTCGCCAGAGGGGGACATAGCGTACGAGGATACAGTGTGCCAAATGTTGGACATGGTCGGGTTCGATCGCGTGAAGGTGCGCAAGTACGGCGTCACCCTTGGCGACCTCCGCTCCTGCCCCACCCCCGCAAACTTCTTCAACATGATCTTCAACGCGTCGAAGTTCTTGCTGTTTGAGCACCGCGATCCGTTTGGTGAACACCAGATGCGGCTGCGCGTAGAGAAAACCGAGTGGGACCGCTTTGCGCGAGCCGAGTACGATCGCATGGCAGCTGAAGCACAGTAGGAGCGACGCGCTATCCCAGACCGGAGCCCGCGAATATCATCGTGCCGAACAGGGACGGACCATGGTGGATGGAGAGCGCTGGCCAATGGTGAAACCCGACAAAATGCTCGCCTCTCATCTTGCTGACATGCTCTTTTGACTGCTCCTTCAGTCTCGCTGCGCCGCTTGCGACCCCTCTCACCTCCTCCAAATGGTGTCTCTCTCTTCATCCCTTCCACACAAGTGCATCTTTTTGTTCCCTCTCACGCCCTCCCCTCCCAGCCGTACCACTCCATGCTCATGCCACCCGTGTCTTGCGGACGCTCTTCACGCGCACACCTGCGCTGCTTCCCCCTCTCTCCCTTCCTCCCACAACCGCCTCTCCCCAAAAAGAGGCAACGACAGCGGGTCTCTTTTCTCTCTTGTGGCACCCACTAGCACCTCCTCCCACTTCCCCCTTTCTGGACTCCCCCACATTCGTCCCGCATATCGTTGTTTTTTTTTTTTTTCTGTTGTTGGCAAGGTCCTTGCCTGTGTGTGTGGTTGTGTTAGAGGTGGGAAGTTGTTGCCACACCGTGTATGACTGCGTCCTATGAGTCCGTGGTGCTGGTGGTAGCGCGTGTGACTGTGCCAGGTCGGTTCAGGTGAAGATGAGGCCTTCAGTATACACTCAGCCATGCACGTGTGTGCGTGCAAGTGCGTTCGCGTGCACTATGATGTCAGCATCGTCATCTCATTTCTTCTCTGCGTTATCTTTTCTCTCCTCTAAACGAGTATCTTGTATTTTTTTTTGTCTTCGCCATAGCGCGTGTGCCTGTGTGATTTTTTTTTTTGGCGTGTGTGGCACGATGGGTTACCTGGCGATGCTGCTGCTGTTGCTGCACCTTTCATGGCGCTGTTGGAATGGACGTTGCCGACGGCGTCCGGTGATGTGGTCAAGATAGATCACCTCGTGCTTGTGCGGTGTTTCTTCTTTTCGCGTGCGCGTGTGTGTGTGTGCGCGCTGCCACACTTCCTCTAGTTGCGGAACGTGCGTGGAATCTTTCTCTTTCGCACGGGAATGTACGCTCCCACAGGAGACATGCCCAAACAGGAACGTCTCTCGGGGTTTCATTTTCTAGGCTTTTGACTGGCGTGCGCGTATCGTTAAGCGCTTCGACGCACTTCGTTGTGCGCGGGCATAGATCCGCACCTGCACACGAACGGATTGTTCGTGATGGTGGTGGCGGGGAGAGGCGAGGGTGCTGGCTCGCTTGCGTGTGTGCATCTGTGTTTATGCCATGTCTGCCATCGTTCAGGATTTCGCGTCTTTTCTTCTTGCTCTCTCTTGTAATTTTTCCTCTTTGCTTCCATTGCTCGCTTGCTCATCTCTCTTGCTCCTCTTCCTCCGCGATCACACACGAGTTGCTACCACCTCAGCGATGCGAGTCCAACTGAGAAGCAAAGATCACAAAAAGCTTGGCCCTGCTGTGCGACCATGCAGTGGTGCGTATGTGTGCGTGTTTGTGTGAGTTTATATGCACCACACCCATGCCCTCGCCGGGGGCTCGGTGTGCCACGGAGAGGGCATGCCGAACAGTGCTGCTGTGCAGAGCGGCGATCTTTTTCGCAGCGGCGTCTTCTCTCTATTCGATCCCAAGATGCTCATGGAAAGGAGCTCGGGCGCTGACGAGTGGGTATTCAGCAATTACGCTCCTCGCAGTCACTTTAGCGACAGCGCGATGCTGCACGCACCCCTCTGCAGATGCGCCTTTTCTTCCTTGCCCCCCCCCCTTGTATCGTTCACGTCACCGCTCTTCTCTGCTTCTCCCCCAACACCTGTCTCTCTGCCTTTTCCTTCCTGGGTGGCGCCAACTGCTCGTGAAATGTATATGTTTGTCTGCGTATGTGCTGTGGCTGGCTCTTAGATACGTATCATACTATTACACACATATATACGAGCTGAAAAGAAAAACAACATCACATCCCAACAAGCCTGTCACGCACTGTGATCATAACCACTTTACCTACGCCTCCTTCCATTTCACCAGTAACGACACACACACACACACACACACACACACACACACACACACACACACACACACACTGAGAGAGCAAGAGAGCTAGACGCGTTGGGGCACGCGCTTTCCTTGAGCCGACGCCATCCCCGTCCACCCTCAAAACCATCGGCCTCTCTCTATTTCTGTGAAGGTGCGTGTGCTTTCTTTATCCTCCCGTCGTTACCCACAACCGCTCCCCTTCTCTTCGGACTCCGCACAACACACTCCGGCACACGTAGAGACTTTCTTCAGGGAGGCACACGTATAACCGCCACTCCCCGTCACCTTGATGCCCTCCATCGCCGCCCTCGCGCGCACGCTGCACGGCGGCACCAACGTGTACAGGTCCCGCCTAGACTGCCTCAAGGTACTGCACGCCGTGGAACAGCCGCCGCCGCCGTGGTGGACGCCAGACTGCTCCGACTTTGTTCGCCAGGCAGAGTCGCTGAGCACGTCGGCGAGTTCCACTGCTGCCCGCAAAAACCCTGTCGTCGTTGTGGAGGGTTTGGATGGCACTGGAAAGACACTCGTCACGCGCACGCTGGCGGAGAAGCTGTCGGGGGTGGCAATAAGCACACCGCCGCCGCAGTTTGCCGAAATCCGGAGCACCTTCCGAGGCCAGGAGGAGGCCGTGGCGAGAGCCTTCTACTCCGCTGCCAACTACATCGCGGCCGCGAGCATCCTGGCAGCGTCGCAGTCGTCAGTGGTCGTGGTCGACAGGTGGTGGTGCTCCACATGCGCTATGGCGCTGGCGAACGGTTGCTGCTATGACAGTTTGCCGCCCAGCGGCGATGCGGTGTACCGCTGGCCAGAAGACTTGCCAGCGCCGGATGCCGGGTTTTTGCTGTGCGTCGATGAGGCGGTGCGGGTGGCGCGTATCCGCAGGCGTGCTCCTGAGGACGCAGAGGAGCGGCGCCTCTCTTCGCAGAGTGAGATGCGCCGCGTCGCGATGGAGGCGTACCGCCGCACCAATATGCTGACAGAGGTAGCCGCGCCGTCGTATCGCGTTGCTGTGAACTCCATCTTGCGACTCCTGTCTGAGAGCGGTGTGGCGCATGGCGCCGCGCCCTTTGCGCAGGCGGAGCTCGATAGCATCGAGCCGTTTTAGGAGCCCGTTCCTGAGGCTGAGGAGAGGGGTGCGGGCTTGGTGTTTGCTCTTCCGCGTGTCCGTTTTCGCTGCCGCACACTGCGAGGTGGAGGCCGCTCTGCACCCCC
>NC_018262.1:1308888-1332814 GCF_000227135.1 Leishmania donovani | reverse complement strand
ACGACACACACACACACACACACACACACACACACACACACACACACACACACACAGCGAGAATCAACGACAACAATACTAAATAAAGGGAGAAGGAAAAAACACTGTAACGCTTGTCGACTCTTCCCCTCCCCCCGAAGAAAAAGAAAAGGAAAGAAAAAGGAAGCCACACGAGGAAGCGCGCACAGCGCGCACAGCGCGCACGTGCACTTATTGCCTGGCGCACATTCTATCTCGAGCACACACATTCCCGTGCACACACACACATATATATACATCTTCCTTTTCGCTACACCTTTCTCGCTTGTTTGGCTTGACTACGCACACAGATCTCCATATATTGCGCCTGTTTTTATTTCACCCGTTTTCTCGGCTTCACTATCGCCGCACTTTTCGAGGCCACGACCACCATCATCAACCCCCACCCCCGAGCCTCCGCCTTGTCCATCGACTCTCTTGTTTCTCGTCTTTGTTTGACCTTTATCTGTCTCACCACCCCGGACCACGCCGCATCGTGTTCCGTTATATATTTATTTCCCCTTTTCGCTGTTCTTGTGGCTTTGCTGTTGTGCTTCGCGGCGCATCGTTTCGCGTTCGCTCTCTCTTTCCTGTTTGCTCTGTCAAGCAAAAAACAGGCTCAGGGCACGTCATCGCCGTGGCAAGGGCGCACGTGATCAGAGCAGCCAGCGCACTATGACTGCAGAGGGTAAAAGTTGAGGAAGCAACGTCGCATTTCTCTCCCCCCCCCTCTCCCTCCCCCACACCTGCTCTGGTACGGATAGGCGGCATAGCTCCACCGTCGCTGTCACCTCATTCCGCATCTCTCCCGTTTCGCCGCTTCTGTCAGAGTGTACTCTTTTTCTTTCCTTCCCGCGATCGCCCCACATAGAACGATCGGGCTCTGAAGTTGACGAGCAAAGTTCGTGACGAGACGGGACGGGAACAGGTCCAGTTCTGCGCCACTCCTCTGCCACCGTCTTCTCTTTTTTCTTTTAATTGAGTGGCTTGCCTTCTCTTTGTTTCTGCTTCCTGACCATTTCGTGCGCGGCAGCACATCTCCAACACACACACACACACACATACACACAAATACCCCTTCATCATTGTCACGTCGTCGTTACAACGTGTGTCTGCGTGTGTGTGTGTGTCTTCGTCAGTCGACGTGCGCTTCCCCAGCGAAGAGCAAGCACGAACTTCAAAGGAAGCGAAGCTTAGAAAGGAAAGGCCTCCAATTCGCTGCACAAATAATGAAAACCGTACACGACCTCAATCAGTACGGGCTTGACTTCCTTGAGCTAAAGGCTTTGAGCGTTCCGTCATCGCTGCGCTTCTTGCTCGGCATCGAGTATGATGTGGTGCTTTGCGTGAACGAGGTGGGCACTCGCCGTCCATTCCGCCTCCACTTTCCCGTCTTCGCGCCGACGCTCCGCAAGCTGCTATCACTCTGTGCCAAGCGGTTTGGACTGGACTGCGAGCACGGCGAGGCGGAGTCTGTCCTGACAGGCACCGCCTTGATGCCGCTGTTGCGGTACGCCGATTATCTGCCCGGGGCTCTTCACGTTAAGGAGATTCTGGAATGCCTACAGGTGGAGCCGGCTGCGAAGGCAAGGAAGTGGATGAGCCCCGCCGCCTCTCCTGCTTTGCCCTCTGCGTCTGTGGGTTCCGACGCGACCACTGACAACGCTGCCGCTACCGCTGGGACCAGTAACGAGTTTGAGGCAAGCTTCATCGACTACTCCGAGTTTTCGTCCGACAGCTCGCTCGACGACGTGCACGGATTGGGCTTTTATCTGCTGCTCGATTACGGCTTAAGTCTCGCCACCCACAGCCACCTCGTCGGCATTCGCTTTCACAAGGACTGGGACCCGGCGGAGGCTCTGCGTGAGTTTCAGGAGTTCAGTGGCTGGTCCGAGTTCGACCTGCGCTACCACGATGAGCAGCGGCCGCAAGACGGCGGTGTCATCATTATGCCGTCCTCCCAAGATGCCTGCGACCTGCTGGAGAAGTACGAGGACGAGGACTCGGACGACGAAGGCGATCTGCTCCCATTCATCCTCCGTCCTGTCTCCCCACTCGTTCCCGTGCCCTCGCTCGAGGACGCCACCCTACGCAAGTTACGCGACCAGCACTGGGACGATGTGAAGAAGCATTGGACGCACCTGCCGCAGACTCTGAACACCGTCGTTGTGTACAACCTGTACGAAGGCGCGACTTTAGCAGAGGTGCTATCCTTCTTCGAGCCGCTTCCGATTGTCTCGTCGGCGTTTGTTGAGGATAAGGCGCCATCTCACCGTCGACGCGCCTTCATCACGTTCGCGAACCTTGAGGCGACGCGCAAGGCGCTAGATGTGGACGGCAAGAACACTCGTGGATGTACGTTGCGAGTGCAGGTGTCGCCTCCGTACATCTCTCCCAGCCGCCGCGGCAATCCAGTGAAAACGGAGCGCGACTGCGATGGCGCAGGTGACAGCTTCGCAAAGACGGGGAGCGGCGGTGCTGCCGCAAGCACGGCGGCTCACAACTCTTGCATGAGCTCTTCGCCGACCTCTAGCCCTTCTCTCCTTACTATCGACAACACCACAACAGCGCTGCATGGGAAGGCCAAACCTGCTGGCAACGGAAATGGGGGCGCTGCTTGTGAAACCACCTCTGTCGCCGCCGCCCACGTAGGTGCTGCGTCGATTCCAACCGGCAAATCCGAGACCAGCATGGTGCGGCCGGTCTCCACTTCTCCTACGCCAGCCTATGTGGTTCAGACAGGGTCAACGCTATCTGGTGCTGCTGCTGCCGTTCCGAATGCGAGCTCCTTCGGTGGCTTTGTCGATCGAGCCGCAGCGGTGGCGGGGGCGATTGCAGCGAGAGCTCATGCCATTGCAGCCGCCTCCGCAGCTCCAATTTCGCCACCGAAAGCGATGGGCGGCGGAGCTGCGCCTGCCGCGTCAGGAGCTGAAAAAGACAAGCGGATCGACGTCATGTCCTCGCCGAGTGGCTCGCACATGAACGCCGCTGCAAAGGAGTTTGTCCCTCATTTTCAGCTCATCGCCAATTCCCCCGAGTACCGCCCGACACCGCCGCCGAAAATCGAGGCTTTGTACGGCGACTACGCTGGTCTGCCGAGCCTCCGTGACGGCGTCGGGTTTCCACCGCCGCCACCGCCACCACCGCCGCCGCCGTCCTACGTGGAGGCGCTCAGCCCTGCACCAGAGTACCGCCCCGCCCCGCGCTCCTCACGTCTCTCGCACGTTGGTGCCTCGCCGAGCTTGCCGCCTTACGCGTTGCCTCCTCCGTACGTTGCAGGTGGGGATGACGTAGGTGACATGTTTCCGCCCCCACCACTGCCGCCGCCGTACTTGGGCGACTGACTGACGACGGCTCTCTCATTCCACGTCGACCCTGTTGTTGATTTATTCATATCTGCGCCTGTGCCTGTGCGCGTGTGTGTCGTCCTTGTCGCCCCCCTCACCCAAAAAGCAACAACAAGAGCAACAAAAACCAGACACACAAACACGCAGGCAGGAAGAGAAAGAGGGAGCATCGTTCCCGCTCCTGCCCCTCTCTCCTTTCCCCCTGATTCGTCCATGCCAATATTCTGATGAGGAGATGCACACGAAGAGACATCAGGCACGCAAGCAAACGACAACCCATTTTTTTTATGTGGTGGTGTTGGTGGTGGTGGGAGGGGGCGTCGTGTCAACGTAACGGGAGAGAGACGAAAAAAAAATGTAAAGCATCGGTGTATGTTTTTTTTTTGTGGGTGCTCTGCATCGCTTCTTCTTCCACTCGGTTTTTGTTTTTATTTTGTTTCTTCTTGCTTCTGTTGTTGTTTGTTGTAGATGTCCTGTTGCTTCTCAGGGTTTGTGTGCGTGTGTGTGTTTCATCGACTTGCTCATGCTCGTCTTGGTTGCTCCCGTGTTTTCTTTTCCTTCTCACTCCTGTTTTCGCCGTGAGAGGCAGGACGGGAGAAAATAAAAGGAAGCCAACGACACGCACCATCAAGCACAGGTGCTTGCTTGCCTCTATGCAAGGGGCGGCTGCGCTTTCGAAGTGTGCGGTGATGTCAGGTGATAATGTCGGCTTTTTTTTCACGCTTCTTCCGTGGATGCGGACCGCCACCGATCCAAAACGGTGTGATACCTGCAGGCCTGAAGTTGCGCACAGACACCCACGGACGCGGGTGTCTGTGCGTCAGCCTCCATGTACTACTTCAGCTCCGTCTTGGGCGGAGAAAACAGAAAAAACAGCAGCATAAGCAGCGCGACCGAAGGACCGCAGTAAAAGATCCGCACACAGGTGCACACACATACATGAAAGGAGGAACAAGAATAACACGAAGCAACAACGGAAAGCAAACAAAAAAAAGCATCAAATCAATCTCACGCGCAACACGCAGATGGCTGCATCAGATCCTACGCAACGCTGCGGCATCTAGGCCTGGCAAGTGACGGTTAATGCTGTTTCGCACTTGCGTCGATGATGGGAAGCTGTACCCCAACACTGTTTGGAGGGGGGCACCAGTCGGTGGGACACCATTGCGGCAGCTCTCCAGCGCGTGTCGTGGTCATCTTTCTCCGCTTCTTTCACCGATGTTGCGGTGCGTTGCAGCGAGTAATGCGGTGTGCCGCCGCGCGAACGTACATGAGCGCACGCGCGACGCTGAACACGCCAGCCGGCTTTTTTCCCTAGACGTTTCCACATCTTTCGATACCATACCGATTTTGTGCATTGCATCAACTCCCTCTCCCTGCCTACCTCTAGCTTCTTGGGTGCTCACGCCACTTTGTTTTTCTCTGGTATGTGTACGCTCTACCAAAGTCAGGCGAGCCCTTCTTCAGTGCCATCAAACACAGCAGCTGCCCACATATCTTGCCTCTCTCGCGCAGGCTCACACTAGGAAAATAGGCGGAGGCACAGATCAGCTGACTCGCGAAGCGACAGCCTCCTCGCACAAAAAGAGACGAGGGAGGAAAGGGCGGCGGCAGTGGCGCTTTCTCTCTATCGTTTTGTTTGCCGTCGACCGTCTGCGTGTTTCCTTATCTGTTGCTCTGCCCTTCTCTCTCTATCATCACTTTTCTCTTTTCTTGTAGTACGCGCTCGTTGTTCGTGCGATGGTTTCTTCGTTGAACGCTTGGAGCTAAGCAAAAAAAAAACAAGAAAACGCATCAACGCCTGCGCGTGAGGTTCGGCTTGAATGCGTGCTTGCGTGTGCACATTTTTGCACATCTGGCTCCTGCTGCAAGCACGACCCACCCTTCCTCGCCATTAATCATGCCAGCGATCTCCAGCACTGCTCTCCCGTACCCTTCGCAGCGCGTTGTGGTGTTGCGCCACGGCGAGCGGCGCGATAGCTACCCTGATGCGCCAGCCGAGTCTAACCCGCCTTTGTCAGAGGCTGGCGTGGTTGCCATAAAGGCACTGGCAGCTCGTCTCCAGCACCACCTCGGCAAAGATGCAGCCCGCTCTGCTGCCCTCGTTGTTTCGCCGTTTCTTCGCACGTTGCAGACGGCAGAGGCGCTGCAGCACCACGGCATCGGAGCGGCGCACTCCATGGTGATTGACAACACCCTAGCCGAGGTGTTTGGCCCAATCCGTATCAAGGCATCACGTGCACCGAAGCTGCCGATACCGTCGAAGTCATGTGTCGTGGGGCGGCTACCCGCGTGGGGGGAGTCCATCGAAATGGCGACGGAGCGGTACGTCGCCAGCTTTCTCCGAAACGGTGACTTATACGGCGGACTTATGACGGCTACCAGATCCCTCAAAGATGCGTCTCGCACGAGAGAAGAAGAGTCGCCGACTGCACACGGTGCCGCCGTCCCAGAAGCCGTCACAAACCGGAAAGTGAGCCGGCTGCCGCCGCGCAGCACGTCATCAAAATCGGTGGCGTGCGGTAAAGAGAAAAGCTCGAGCATGTTGTCGGAATTCCCACCTCGCGACGTTATTCTCGTCACTCACGGCGACGCGCTCGGCTCTGTCGTCTCGCACTTCTACCCCGCCCGCGTCGTCTACGAGACGGATTTTTTGTCGTTTGTAATCATGCGGCGCTACGGTGTTGGCAACCAGGTGTACCACCTGGAAAAATCGGAGGGGGTAAACTGGCTCGTAGAGGGCGCCGATGCAGAGCCACGGGACCCGATCCTGCTCATCCTAGAGAAGGAGCGTTGCGCCGCGGAGGGCGGCAGCGGCGGCGGGTATGTCAATGGTGGCGAAGACGAGTGTGCCAGCTTTGAAGACGAAGCCGAGGAAGTAGACAACGATGCGGATGTGCCGTTCAGCTTCGCTGGCGGTCGCGTGCAGCCGAGACAGAGCGGTGAGATTCTTGACAAACGGCACGCGAATCGCCGTGTGCCGTCCACTACAGAAAGTCGCATGGAGGCGGTGTCGCCGGTTTATGCAGCAAACCCGTTCGCGCCCCCCACCAGGCTGCCCGCAAGGGCCGCCTCAAAAAGCGAAGGCCCCAGGTGCAGCTCCTCAGGCCTTCCGACGCAGATGCGCACGCCTCAGCAGCTGCCACCACAAATGCCGAAGTCTGCGAGTCATCACCACGACCACATGCCCGACAGTGCGTCGCAGAATCACTCCAGCGGTCAGTCGCGGACTGCGACCGCCTCTGCACCTGCACACTCTCAGCGGCCCAATGAGTACCCAAAAGCCGGCGAAGGCTGTGAAAGGATCCGCTTGCCCACCGGAACACCCGCGCAGTCTTCGAGCAACTCAGTCACTATTAACAATCATGGGCGCAACCTAGGTGAATGTGCGGAAGACACGGAGGCCGTTGGGAGTGGCAACGGCAGTCTTCACCGCATGGAAAGCAGAATACCGCTGAAAGAGGGCGACTCGGTATCAGGCCAGCGGTACAGGGAGGAGGGGTGGGAGGCTGAGAAGTGCGCCGTGCCAGAGGACGGGCACCGCGACCCCACCGTCGCTTTCATGAGCAGCTGCAGAGGACTCTCCGAGGAGCATAGGACCAATTGTTCGCTACGGCCGCCTGCGATGCCGGCCACGTTGGTGCCTGCCACGGCGGCGTCGCGGATCGACGGCTCACCACCGTCGCCGAACCTGGAAATTACGGTTGCCGCAGCATGTCCTGTGGTATGTGCGTCTTACGGCAGCGCCCTCATGGGTCTCGCCGGCAAGAGCTTCGAGGCGGACCTTGGCGAGGATGCAACCTTGGCACGCGCAGGTGCCTCCCGGACGATCTGCACACACCCTGCCTTTGATACCGCTGCCGCCGTCGGTGCCTCAGGCGACTTGACGGAGTCACTGAACCGGCGGATCTACCGACAGCGAAGTGTTGTTCATGCCGCATTTGTCTCCTCCGGATTGCGAGCCGTGGCAGCCTTTCTCATCTTCTTCAATGTGCTCGTGCAACCCCGCAACGCGGCAACGCTGTGGTTCGGCATCTTTTCAGTTGCCTGGGAGGTGGCATTTGCGGCAGTCGTGCACTTCTCTTGCCGGCCTGACGGCTGGCGCATGCGACGCCTTCGCAGCGCGGTGGAGCAGCTGCGCCTTAAAGGGTTGCGCGCAAAAGGTAGGACCGCCGCCGCCGGCTCACAGGAGGACGCCGGTGGCTTTCCCTTGAGCGTGGAGCCACTGCATCATCTCGGCTGCTCCAGCGCTGGCGGGGCTGAGTACATAAGCGCAGTGGAGTGGCAGAACGACGCCGTCGACCTCGACGAGGATTTATCGCCGACGAACCGCGTTCCGAAGGGGGCCATGGCATGCTTCTTGTGCGGGGCCCGTCTGATCGCTGCAATCGCGCTCAAGCTGTTTATTATCAGCGCCATGAGTTTTGTCTTTGCCCTTCTCTTCGGATCGCGTGCGCCTGGGGCGATGGCAGGCATTTGCAACGTTTATGAGCCGAAAGCTGGTCTCCTGATGTTGCTGACGTATGGGTGCATCTGCGTGGCACGTGGGCTGTGGGACGAGACAAAGCTTGACGCCGCTCTCGACAGCGCGTGAAGCCGGGGCACGATAGCATTGGCTTTACCGTTTGGGGCGGGGGTTGCCGGCTTGCTCTTCACAGATTGCGGGCGCCACCCTCACCTCTGTGGAGGAGGCGCCTCATCGCTCATTCTTTGTGCACTGACACACCCCTCCCACTCCACGATGACCCCCTCCCCCCCCCCATACCGGCTGCATCTAGTACATGGTTGCGGGCGTCCTCGAGTTCTTAGAAGGCTCTCCCTCATGCCATGTGGCGAGTCGAAATGAGAGATGCCACTTTCAGCAGCGGACGAAGAAGAGCATCGAAAAAAGGAAATCTGGTGGGTTTCTGGAAGAGGACGGAGATGTTGCAGGGCGAGGTAAAGTCGCATAAGTGTGTGAGTGTTCTGCTTTGGAGACAGCGAGGGTTTTGTTGCTGAACATGTGTACCATGGTGCGCTGGATTTCGACTTCGGTGTGCGCTTCTTGCATAATCTCTCCTCGCACTTTTTTTTCTGTTGCATCACCATCCCCCTCCCTTTCTTTTTTTTTTTCGGGTTTGCATTATTGATTCCCACTTCGTCGTCTTTTCGAGTGTTGGTGTCGCAGTGTCTTCGCGTAGGCGTGAGAGCGCGCGTGCATGTGCGGCGACGTGAAATGAGTGAAGTTGGCAAAACGAAGAAAAAAGGGAAAAGCTCAACACCAGTTGCCTATAAAAGCTCTGCGTACGCGATTGTCGTTTGGCTGCCCCGCTGCGTGCTTCTATCCTGCTTATAGTTTTGACGGATCGAACATGGTTTGCGTGTGTGTGGGTGGTGGTGGTGGTGGTGGTGTACTGCTGTTTTGCTGCCTTGATTTCTCTGCTGCGTTTTTTTTTTTTTGCTGTGACTGTACGTGTGTGTGCTTCTTTGTTTTCTTACTGACCTTCTGCTTTCTTGCGCTGCCTCTCGCTCTCTCTCTACGCCGCTGAAGGACCATCTTCTTACTTGCCACACAGTTGAGAGCGCGTGTACACGAAGCGCACCTCCCAGCAACTGCACCCGTTCTCTTCCTGTTATTCGTGCACATCTCCTGCGCCGCTGACGTGTCTTGGTGTTTTCTTTTTGCCGTCGCGTTTATCTATATCTTGTGGACATTAAATTTTGCGAAGCAATCCAACGACAAAAAAAAAAAAAACAAAGCAAACAGCAGCCGCGGAAAGAAACGCGAGTATCGACCACTTTCATGCTTGCTTACCTTTCTCGTGAATCTTCCTTCTTCCTCTGAACCATTATTTATATGTTCATGCTGTTTGTGTATGCTGTTGCTGCTGCTGCTGTTGCCCACGCCTGTGCCTGCTTTTGTGTATGCGTTTCGTTTTCACTTTTTTTTTGATGTTTCTTTCGTTTGTGTGTGTGTGTGAAGAAACTGCCTGCCACTACCTGTTTCTTTCTCACTTCTGGTGCGCTTTACTGCACCACGCGCAGGCAGCGCTCCCTCCCCATTTCTCGGGTCTACCTGCTTTGTGCAGTTGGCTAACACCCCTTTTTCTACACCTCCCCGAAACGGTGCGCAGATGAGGAGAATGCAAGAGACCGAAGTAAAGGAGATCAGGAATTACCTTCTAAGCAGGTGTCGGACAACTAACACATCCCAAGTACACATCAAATACATGTAGGCTCACGCCCACAGCTCAATACTGCAGCAACGAAAAAGGAAAAAGGTAGCTCAGCAGTAGCGCCTGCTGTGCCATAGCACGCTCTGCGGAGCCGTCAGGTGTACGGGAAACGAGAGCTGATTTCCGCATGAAAGCGCTCAGCTTTCTCTCACCGTGCACCACTCTTCGTACTCCTCTTTGGCCGATCGCGCATGCTGCTGCAACGGCGTTTGCCTTCTGCTTGCTTGCTTGCTCGCGCTCTTGTGCTGGCTTGTGGCACCTCCTCACCCATGCCCATCTTTCACCGTGCTTGGCTTTCTCTGTGATCCTCTTCTCTTTACCTTTGCGAGGGCATCTGCCCACCCCCTTTTTTACTCCAGGTTTTGATATTATCCGAAGGACCTCCACCTGACTTGCCTGTATTGTCCCATCTTCCCATTCTTTACCTGATCACACATAATCCATACACACACCGTTGCTTTGCCACTTGCTGCTTGCTCACAAGCAGTGTCTCTGACCGCTCCCCGAATCGAACTACGGTAGAATACCGCGTTCTTTTTTTTTGCTTTTTTTTTCCTTCTATGTGCTGGACACAACTGGCGAAGCGGACAAGAAGTACCTCACAGAGAAAAAAAAACGTTTGCCGAGAACGCACGCACACACGCGTCAGCTTATAGACTGAGAAGAACAGAGAGAAAGAGATCGACGCAGGTTCGTCGACATTTTATGGAATCTCGGCACACCTGTCACGACAACGCTGAATTTGCCTTCTTTCTTCGCCCCGCAGCGCCGCTCACTCCGTTTCTCGCTTTAGCCCACGCGCATGCGGTGACCAGTCACACCTTTTTGATAATTCGAGCGCTCCTCGCAACATCTCCAGGGACGACGTATCCACACGCACAATCACATTGCGCAAAGAAGAAGGGCAACGACCTCGCGATCTCCCCAACCGCTCACCCTTCACGGCAGGACTGCCGCGACTGAATACCCAAGCAAGTCAGGTGCGTACCAGTTTAGCTCTTGTCCTCTCGACGCAGCTACGAATGAACTCGTCCACAGGTGCTTCCTCCGCTGCCGCAGTGGAGGCCAGCGGCGCCCCGCCAAGCACCTCTGATTCACCTTCCCAACCACCGCCGCCGCCCCCGCATCGCTTCTCGGCAGAGGCGGCACCGTTTGTACCATCCTACATGCGCACCCCCGTCGTAGGAGCCGGTGTGGCGCCGTTAGAGCCGGCGCCGCTGGAGGCAAGTAGCGCGGCAGGTGAGGATGATGTCGAGGCCCGTGTGGGGGACGAAGGCACTGACCGGGCGCGCTTCTCAAAGATGTGGATGTACTGTCTTCAACAGATGCAGGGACACGAGGTCGGCATGCTGATGGACATGATGCCGCCCGACATCCAGGAACTCTACTCCGATAAGCTGAGCGATGAGTACCTGCTGGACGAACGCGACAACACGGACAAGGGTGTGCATGCGTTGCGTGCTGCGCATAAGATGGTGGAGGAGCTTACCCCAGAGCAGCTCTTCCACATAGAGGAGTTCCTTGTAGAAACAGACGCTCTCAATGCCGAGGCGAACCTGTGCCACGGCAAGGCTTACCACCCCCGCGGCGATGGTGACAATCTCGGGAAAGAGGAGAACAGCTGCGACGATGACAGCGAAGACTTGTTCATGCACCGCGACGAAGGCATGGGCTCTGACGAGGAGGAATGGCTGCTCGAACAAATGATCGCGGCTGAGGACAAGTCTAGTGCCGCTGCGAAGTAGGCTTTGGGGGCGTCAGTGCTAGCTCTTCTACCGCGTGTGCGCTCCTCCGCCACACTCCATCGGCCGCATTAACTCCGTCGCTGCTTCACCCGGCGACGTTGCTTTTTCTTTTTCTAGTATCATTCTTCTCTCGCGTGGCCTCGCTTTCCTCTGCCTAACGTACTGCATGCCGTGCCCTTACATATATATTTCTGGCCATAGAAGACGAAGACACAAACCGAGAAGCGACATGAGAGACCACGCTGTGAGGTGGTGGCAAGGCAGAGGAGGAGGACGTCGATGGGCGTTGCATGCACCTGTTCACCGAACATTTTCCGCGCTGAGCCAAACGAAAACAAAAAGGAGGTGGAAGAGGCAGGAGTATGGGCGGATGCCCCCCCCCCCGGGTGATCGGCGCCGCAGAGTGGTAATGTGCGCATTACTGCTGCTAACAGGTCTGCTTTTGTTGTACCACCCACAAGAGCTGGATCCCGTGGAGTCTGCTGCGGAGGCCTCTCTTTTCTTGTTCCCCATGGTGGAGAGGATAATCGTGAGAGAGATTGGTGCCTGTGATCTGCCTGTCTTATTCGTTTTCGCGTGCGGTTGTGCTGCAGCGGCGCGTGTCTGTGTGCACGCGTGCCGGGGAGCTGCACGTGTATGATAGTGGCGGCGCCGTGTTGAACATGCGCGCTTTGCCCTGGCGCAGGTCCGCTGTGCTTTTCTCTTCATTTTACACGTTCGCTCATAGCGAGCAAAAAGAAGAGAAAGAGCCCTAACACTCAACTCGGCCAGGTGCGCCGGTCGACGAGCACGGGCCCTCGAAAAAGTTGTTGGCTTTCTCAAGCATCAGCGCACGCCGTCCACGGCTTCTCCTGCCTCTTTGTTTGCACACATGCTGCCCCGGCGCCATGGTCTATGAACCGGCAGAGTGAGCATGGAGGGATCTCGCAAACATCATGCCCAGCTCGACGTACACATCGTGAATGCTCGATGATTCACTCGCGCGGCAAAACTCTTCTTGAACCCGCCCTTTCTCTCCCTCTCTGACTGTTTTTCATCCCGTGCGCGTGTGCGTGTGGATATGAACGGGATGTGCAACGATGCGGCGCGTCGAAGCCTTGCAGTGCCTTTTTTTTTAACGAAGTATACGCGCTTCCTATTTTCGCTGGCCATTTCACCGTCACGAAACGCGCTCTTTCTGCATTTGTCGAGCAAATTCCCACAACACCGACACGCGATTGGTCACAACACGAATCGCCTACAGATGGGAAATCGCAGGACTAAGTAACCCCTCACGAGACGACGATATTGACAGCGAGCTTGCGCGTGTGACGGCCAGGCGGGGGCCGTTCTCGACGAAGTACAGCAGCCAACGACGGGTGTGCCGCAGAGTGAGGAAAAGCGAAAGCAGAGCTACTTTGGGCGTTTTGCCTGTCTTTGGATCTACTCTCACAACAGTTTTGCTTCCGTGAAGGTGTGCTTACGCGCGTTGCTGCGGACGCAGCTGTATACTGTCTGTGCACTGCACTCGTGTCATCAGTGCCCATCGAAGAACAGGCACCTGGACTCGCACGTTGTTCCGAAGGCTCCTCTTTTCCAACTACACGTCTCTCGCGCGCGCACAGGTTTTTGCAACTGCCTTGGTGCTGTCGTGCTTTTTCTTTCCTGCCCCTTTCTCTGTCTCCCTTTTTGTGCCTGCGCCTCCCTCTCCCTCTCTCTCTTTGCCGCTTTCGGTGTCTTTGCTTGACCTCTTTGCGAAGGTCCTGTTTTTGCTGCTGCTGCTGCTGCTGCGCCGTTACATGCGTCGGTGCTCTTTGTAAAAGCGCCTTCATCGTGCCTTTTTCTATTACTCTTTTTTTTTTTTATTTCAAGGCTGACACACACACACACACATACACACACATACTAGCGGCAACAACACCAACAACAAGGGAACGGAGCACGTCCTTCTTCCTCGGCCTCTCGTTTCTTCCCGTCGTTTGTTGTTTCTGTCCATCTTTTTCACTCATCCTGAAAAACGTGTTCACGTCGTCTGTCAGCTTTACACACCGTGATTTTCTTGTGTTCTTCTCGTCAAGCTCTCTCACCTTCTCTCAGTACGCGTCCCTCCCTCCTCTCTCCTCCTCCTCTCTGTTTCCTTTTGTGGGGTTAGCTTGTGCTTCATCAAGAGTGTATAGCCGTTGTGATTTTCCTTTTCCGTTTGATCTGTTGTGCGTATCGCTGTACACGCGACAAGTGTTGCTCTGTTATTTTGCTCTCCTTCTCCTTCCCTTTTCCAGCTCCTCTCTTCTTCACGCCTTGTCCTTCGTTTTTTTTTTTTTTCAATTTATCTTCCCTCGTGCGTCTGCGTGCGCCCCTACTTTCTCTGTGTTTCTACGTGTGTCTGGCTCTCTCCATATTGGTGTGACCATTTCTTGTCCCCTTCCTCTCTTCCTCGGTGCATATAGTGGCAAGTGGCGCTTTTTGACTGCGTCGATTCTATTTCTTCTCCCCTGATCGTGTTCCTTCTCCTTTGCCGATCATCTTCATCTGCCATCTTTATTCTTGTTATCGTCAGCACATAGTTGTCCCTGTGTCTGAGGGGGAAGCTTCAGCTGCTCTTTTACGGCTCACGTGCCGTTCTCTCTCTCTCGTGTATCATTCGCATTGCTCTTCCCTTCAAGTTTCTTTCAGCGAAACACACACGGAAAAGAACTGCCGGGACTGCGCCTTGTTTCTGTTGTGTGGTTCACAGGAGAGAGGACCTTGCGAAGGGCAAATGGGAGGCGCCCATTTCGATCGTGTGACTAACACCAGCGGCACACCAACGAAGGGGATACACCTCACGTCCGAAGAAAAAAACGACTGAGGTGCCTCTTTACCAGGAAGAAGCAACGAAAGAAAAATAAGAGAGAAACATCGGAGAGTAAAGATACACGTGTGCCTGTTACCGTGTCGGTATCTTAGATTTGGTGTGTTTGTTCGTGTTTGGTGCGTACCTGTTCTTGTGTTGTCGTTGTTGTCCCCCTCTCTTTTCGCCCTTTGAAAGTTCTGCATGCTGTGTGTGCGGGTGTCAGTTTTGGTGTGCTGCCTATTCCTTCTGTTCACCGACCTTATTCCCTGCTCTTTTTCTTCGCGGCGGTACACGAGCTTGTCTTTCTGTGTGTGTGTGTGCTTGCGCTTGTAGCGTTGATATCCGGGTGCCAGTTTCGTCTTTTTCTTTTCTCAAACCTCTCTCTCCTGCTATCACATAGCGCTGTAGTCGGGGGTTCTGCTCCCCCCTTTTTCGCCTTTCGAAAGAGCAGCCGACCGAATATCTTGGAGCAGCACGCTTCGGTTATTGTCGTCGCCAACGCCTTCGTTGCTGAATCTGTGTGCATGTGGTGTGTCGAGAAAAAGAGAAAGGAATGAGTGCAACTGAGCCACTTTCGGTATCACGTGTGCCACAAACGGAGCTATACTCTCCTTCTTTTTTTTTCGCTCCCGCGCACGCTAACACGCACGTACACCCCTCAGACATACCCCCTCCCCCTCGTTACACGTCACGGTCAACACCTTCGAACAACCAAAGAGACGGCAAGCGAGTACAGCATTTGAGCCTACCTTACCAATTCTCTCCCCTCCTCCTCCCCAGTAACGACTCACCGAAACGTTTGTGAGTGCTGCACTTGCATTATATTCAGTCTCGGGCGTAAACGCTGTTCGGTTGGCTTCTTTTGTTGCCCTCGCTCTGTCTTTTGGTCTCATCGTTTGCGCCTTCTAGTCTGTTTGCCCACCCGCTGCGGCGCTGATTCCTGTTGCCCTCCGCCTCCCCACCCGCACACCCACACGCACCTTTTTTTTTTGCTATGTCGCTCTTTTGACCCCCTCTTTTTGCTGCCTTGTCTTGTCGCCTCCATCTCGCGTCCTTCTCCATCGCCTCACCGTCCAGCCTCCTCTTTATCATCCTTCTCAATCCCTCCATCTTATTCCCCCTCCCCCTCCCCCACAACCACTTCTCCATCTGATTCTTTCTCAGTTTTTTTTTTTTTGGTTTCTTTTTTTGTTTTGTGTTTATGCTCACGTGTCGCTTCTCATTTTTATTCGCTTTGGGGGAGTCTCACGTGCATCTGTCTTCTTGCTATTTTATGTTTTCCCCGCTTTTTATTTCGGATCGTTTTTGCTGCGAGTGGTGTATGTAGGCAACCACACACCCTCCCCTTATTTGAAACAACACACACGCACGTAATCATAAGCGCCCCTTTTTTTTGTCTGTTTGTTTCGCTGTGCTCTTCTTCCGCTCATCCTACCTCCGCTTTCTGCTCGTCATATATGTTTATAGATAACAAAACATAGTGCTTATTTTCTCCTCTGTGTTCAGGCATCTGCCTCCTCCCTCCCTCCCTCCTCCTTACCAGCACTGCTCTGCTCTCGCTGTCTCCGTCTGTTCCAGGTCGTTTTCTCCCCCTTTACAGCTTCGCTTTTTTTCGGGCTTCTTTGTCTCTCTGATGTGAGCACCTTCGTGTAGTTGTCGCTGGTTGACGCTATTGTCTCTCTCCCGCCCGACCTCCCTCTCCCCACTCCATCAAGTGCGATATCGAATCGCTTGCTTGTTCTATCCCTCTCCCTCCGACTTCCACTCCACCATCCCCCTTTCGCACCTTCACCTTTCCTCTTGTTTTTTTTTTGTTTTCCTTTCTAGTGGCTGTATCGTGATCTCTTTTTTTGCTGTCGTCTTCTGTGTCTGCGAGCAATCGTGGCCGTGTGTGTTGGGTCTTGTTCGGGCCTGCATATTGTTTCTCTTCTAGCTGTGCCGTGCTGTGTGTGTTTTCTTCTTTTTCCATTGGACACGTTCCGCAAGCTCACCCACGGCAGCCACCACAGAGTTGCCTTTTCTTTTTTTTTTCGCTCGTGCGTGCTGGGTGGGCGCACACGCCTCCTGCGGTGCCGTGCCGGTGTATGAGTGGGCGCGGAAAGCGCCATCCGCGACATCATACGAGCCCTGTTTTTGCACCAGTTTGTGGATAGGCGACAGTGGGCAGAGGAGAGGGTTTGCTCGGCACATGTTGCACGAGTAGCACGTCGCGGCTGTAGAAAGTACGTAAACCCATCAAACAGCTCACCTGTGGACAGGCAAACGCAGCGTACGCACCTCTCCGTGTGCCGATGCGTGATGGCGCATCTCGACTCTGATGCGATAACTCCTCACTCGCCGCGCAGCCAACCGAGGATCCTGGCGGGGCACATTGGAGAAGAGAAGGATGCGATTGACCGGGATGGGATGCAGCCAGGGGGAGACGTGGGGAATGGGGCGGCGAGCATATTACGCCGGCGTTGGATGTATGATGGAGGGAGAAAAATTGCTCCCTTTCTCTCGGCGCGACACGCGCACCAGGAGAGCAAGGAAAAAGTCGAGATTGGTGGGGACTCTTCCACAGTGGTCGTGAGGCCTAACGTGATTGCCGCCACTCCGCGCGAAAACCGCAGCCCACTTGACAGGGCCATCACTCCACCATCCCCGCTGCAACTGCTCCCCAAGACGATTCTGCCTGCGTCCGTGGTCGCCTCCACGTCACTCGCCAGGCAACACGGTGTCCGTGGTAACGTGCGGCCTGTCGACAAGGCCTCAACGTATAATGACGAGCAGGCCAACCCAGAAGAGCATAGTAGTCCGTCGTGCTCTATAATTGCCTCTTCCAGCAGCGGCGGCGGTGACTTTTCACTGGAGGCCGACAACGACGCGCAGCTCAGCAACGCCCCGTGCCACGCGCCGTTGGGGAGGCGGCTCACTCAGCTGGAGCTACCTTTTCCACAGGTGACGCTCAGTAGCCTTTTGCAGTCTAACCAGTCTACCTCCGCCGATGGCGTGGACACGTCTGCCGGCTCTCAGGACACTCGGCTGTCGTCGAAGCGGAGCACGGCAAGCCGCCGCTGCTACGTGCCAGGGCGTGCTTCTCGGCTCCACTCAAACATCCTCGTTTCCGAAGGCGGTGGCGGGATGCTGAGCGCTCTCTTCAGCAACACTTCACGGGCTACAACACAAGCTAGTGAAGTCACCACACGCGCGCCGAACGAGTCCCTCCACGGCCTTGACACAAGCTACATGCGGGCGTCATTGCTGTCCCTCTCCAGTGAGACGGAGTCCGCTTCAGAGGGCACATCTTTGACGCCAGTGCAGCAACATGATGAGTCCATCACGTATCGCTCGTCGCTTCCGCCGCCGCCGCCGCCGCCGCCGGTGCGCACGAGGACCTTCACCCTTGCCGAGGCCACGGAAAACGCGGCGCATGCAGCTGCCAAGCATTCTTCGACTCGGTTGACGCCGTCTGCGCTGATGACACCGCCGTTGATGGCGGTAGAACCGCGGTCGCGGCTACCCTCTTTTCGTACGCGCAACCCCCTCATGCAGCCGCGACAACTCTCGGACGGGCACCTCGGTGAACATGCAGTGGCCCCATCTCAGTTCCATGATGAAGACGCACCCGCGGCAGCCGGCACCCCTCGCTCCTGTTACCGAGGCCCACGCTCTGCCTTGCTTCGAGGCTGCGCAGACAGAAGGCAAAGCGCTTCGCGCACCCCACCCATCGCAGTGCTCGTCCCGCTTCCGCCGAAGTCGGAGGAACTGGCACCGGCACCGGCACCAGCGTCAACACCAGCAACAGCCTCACCGCCGCCTACGCAACCACTCGATAGCGACACTTATGCGGTGAACGCAAACAGCCTGGCCTCCGAGATGAGCTTCCGCTACCGAGCGCGGCCTTCTCCCAGGGCACAGCAACTAGATCCGGCGTCGGTGCTGGAGCCGCGCGCTTCTTTATGTGTGTCACCGCTTCACCCTTCGCTGTCTCAAGTTTATGTGCTCACTCCGAGGCCGCAGCCGCCGCGGTCGACGCCGGCGCGCTCTTCTCCCCCTCGCAGTGGCGATCCTACACTGCTCGAGTACGTTGCTAGCTTGAAGCCACCACGCGGCTCTTGCAGCATTCGCAGAGCTCTTCTGTCTGTTGGCGTAGCTCTCTGCGCCGTGCCGTTGTGCGTGGCCATTCTGCTGTTTGGTTTACATTACTGTGCTGTTACGTTGCAAGAGAAGAGCTATGCGGAGGCGCTGCTGCACGCTCGCATGGGGACGATGCTGAAAGTCGACTTGGAGCTGCTGCTCAGCATTCTGCTTTCGATTGTGGTGGTGGGTGGTGGAAGTGGCGCCGTCATCTACGTCGTGCTTTACCGCCTCGCCATCCGCCATCAGGTGCGTGCCTTTGCTCTGTGTGTGCGACTTGCAGATACGCTGTCACCGTTGGATGTGCATCACCTCGCAGCGGAGGACTCGGAGGGTCGGCAAGACATCGCGATGCCGATCGACGCCGCTGCCGCGGCGGCACAGCAGGCCGACAACGGCGATTCTCGTGCGCAGTGGTTTTCTCCGTTTGTCGCCCGATGGCATGAGGAGGTGAGTCGGCTTGTTAAGCTTCTCACGTGCCCGATAGAGGTGAGCCAGGCAGAGTGGCGCTCCTTTCTCTTCTCGGAGCGGCGCAGCCTCGCCTTGCCAAACGAGGGCACCAACGGGAGCGGCGATCTCCCCGTGACAGAGACGACGCTGGCTGATGGACCCTTTCACAACAGCAACAACCGCCGCTCGCTCCCTTTTGGCGTGCAAGCGTCGGTGCCCATGACGGAGAACGAGCCGTGGCCGCCGCATGAAGCGCAACCCGGATCGCGGTATCGAATGAGCGAAGCCGTCTTCTCCCGGCGACCGCAGCACCCAGTGGACGTGAGCAAGCGGCAAGAGGCGGTCACGGTGGTGGTGTGCCGTCTCATGGCCCCGGCGGAGCTGCTTGTGGAGCAGAGGCCCCTGACGCAGGCGCAGCTGAAGGAGCTGCAGCGACTCTCGAACGAGTTTCATCAGCGCCTCCGCACCGTGCCGCGGACGTCGTGCGCTGCCGTTACGGAGGTGGGTGTGTCTGAAGTGGTCTTCTCCTTTAATACCTTCTCTCCACTCCCCTCTCTGGTTGCAAGCCCTGCAGCCGTGGCGCTGGCTGTGGTAGCACAAAAGGCGCTTGTGGAGTGGTCGCCGACGTATCGCGGCACCCCGGTGCAGTGGGGCATCGCCGTGCACCGTTTCGATGCTTACATATGCCCCACGCGCGGTATGCAAGGGCGGCTCTACGTCAGTTTTGGGACGGTCGAGTACGACTTTGCCCGTCAACTGGCGGAGCTGGCGGCACTGTTCGACTACGGCGCGTTGTGTCACGCCGGGTTTCTTGCGGACGCTTCGTGTGAATCGCAATGTCTCCCCGTAGACTACGTGATGGATTTGCGTCAGCAGGCCTTTTTGGTGTACCAGCTGCACGACGGCGACGTCGACAGGGAGCAGCGGCTGCAGATGAATAGCGCCATTGCGTCCATGCGCAACGGCGAGTACAAGGCAGCTGCGGATGCACTGGGAATGTGGAGGAGAAAGAGCGGCGGCTGCAGCGGCCTGCCGAGGACCGCTGCACACCTGCGATATGTTGCGGGGTTTCTGGAGCGCGCCGCGCGTAAGCGTCGGCTGCGCGTTTCTGAGGCCACAGTAGAGGCAGTAACCGCACCGTCTTTCACTTGTGCGGTCGAGGGTGTTGCCGAGTGGGCTGCAGAAAGTCTTCTGACGTCGTATTTCCGCCCACCTCCTGTGTGGGAGGAGGAGGAGGCGCCGCGAGCGCCGAGCCCTGATCTGCTTCGCGCGCCAGCTATTCTGGCGACGAGCGGAGGCGGTAGTTGCGGCTTGCGAAAACGGGAGTGCGGTAGCAGCAACGTACTTGTGCCATTTTCCCCGCAACCATCGCGTGGCGCCGCGGGCGAGTTGGCGACGTTCTTTCGATCACTGATGCGCCGCTCATACCAGGCTCGCACCCGCTACGTATTGTCAGCTGAGCAACGGGAGGGGCAAGTAGGATCCAGAGCCATGGGGGAGCCCCCGCATCAGCCGCGTGAGGTCTTGGCGGCGATAGAGGGCGACGCAAGACCTCCTAGCTCTTTGCAGAGGTGTTACGGGCTACCCTCTCCCGGGACCGAGTCTGTTTCAGGAGAACGTAACGTGCTCGAGGACGGCTCTGCGCCTCTTTCGCCGCGTGACAATGTCACCGGCTGCTCGTCCTCGTTTCATGCGACGCGCTCTGTTTTCGAGGCGTCGACCCCGACCACTACATTTCCGGACGTGACGTGTGGAGATCGGAAGTGGGGCGCGCTCGCACTTCTGACAGAGCCGGACCAAAGCACGGTCACCGTGACCGCGTCGAGGCCGCGCCTCTTCTCGAACAGTTGGAGTCTTGCCGAATCTGGTGTGCCGGAGATGCCGACGCTGACGCCACTGACCTCGGGGGTTTTGCGGTCTTCGCAGTCGGATGTCCGGCGGCAACGTCACGCCTCCATTCTAATCTCGGCAGCGAAAAAGGAAGACGATGCGGCGGGTCCTGTCGCCGCCTGTGCATCTGCAAAGGACAATGCAACTCTGCGCTCTTCGCGAGGGCGGCGCGACAGCGGCGGTTGCAGGAGTGAGCGACCACGCGGTCGCCATGGCTCCCAGTTTACGACGGAGGTCCCGACCAGCGATGAGTTGTCGTCACGGCTGTTGGGGCATCAATGCGTCTCCCAGCTGACCGACACCACGATCGCCCGCTTCCCGTCCGAGGTGAGCCACGAATCTCTGTCGGCGCGCTCTGGTTCAGTGCGTCGGCGCGCCTCTGCGAGCACCGCCGCCGCCTCCTCGGTTCTCCCTCTCTTTGCGGACAGCATGGTACCCTTTACTGTGCAGGACAGGACAGAGGCGCGCAGTGAGGCGGAGACTGCCTGCGAGGCAGATCTTAATCAAGAGCTGTCGATGATGTCTGTTGCGCAGCGCTCCCGTTCCCGACGCAGCCACCGTGCGACGGCGCAGCCATCGTCTGTGGTCTGCTCCTGTACGAGGCGCATCGACAACAGCTCGAGCAACACGGTGATGGTCTTCCAAGGCTTCCACCCAGACGGCTATCTAGTTGTGGTGAAGCGTGCGGACCGCCGTGCTGCGAAGCAGGTGGCGCAGCTGCGGAACGAAGTGGATCTGTTGCGGGAGCTGCATCACCGCAACGTCGTCAACATCGTCAGTGCCTGGAAGGACGACGAGGCGGTGTATTTCGCGATGGAGTACGCTTGCGAAACGCTCGCGACCGTTCTGCAGAAGTTCAAGGTGCTGCTGCCCGGGGTTGTACGCTTCTACGCGCGTGAGGTGCTGAACGCGCTGGTCTATCTGCACCGGGACTGCGGCATCATCCACCGCGATCTGTCGCCCAACAACGTCATCATCACCAACACAACGGATCGAAGTCGCGTGAAGTTAATTGACTTTGGCCGCTCCATCATGGCACCGCACTTCTGCAGTGGCAGCAGTGGCATGTCGACGACAGTGCCAGGCAACGCCAGCCTCGAGTTCACGGAGCAGCACTCGAGCCGCAACAAGGTAAGTGTCACGGACGTGCCCACGTCGGTCGTCGGGACGCCCCTCTTCATGTCCCCGCAGGCTTGCAGAGGCCTTGCGCATCCGACGAGCGACATCTGGAGCTTGGGCATCATTGTGCACCTGTGCCTCACAGGGACCTACCCGTACCCGCCAGAGACCTTTACCGATCCCGAGACGTTTGTTGCAAATATCGGGAGCGGCCGTTTGACCCCGGTGATCGCGGACACTTGCGAGATGACTGGCGAGGCACGTAGCTTTATTGAACGGTGCTTGACCCTGAGCCACACCGAACGTCCCTCTGCCGCAGCGCTGCTGAAACACGGCTTTGTAGAACGCTGAGTGGCATGCGAAGGCGTTTGCGTGATCTTTTTCCCTTGCCGCGTCTCCTTTTTTTTTCTTGGCTTCGGGCTGTCTTCTCGGCAACCACCGCAATGAGTTCCCCTTCCGACGCATCCACCCGTCTGTCTCTCTCTTTTTTTCCCAGTCCTGCTGTGCGCTAATCTGCCGCGTGCAGCTTGATGCCAGCTAGGAAGATTGTTGCTGTGCGCGCTGCTTTTTATTCCGCCCTACTCCCCCTTTTCTGCGTGTCTGTCTGATTGTCTCTGTTGGCCAGCGGCATGAGTTCTCTGCGAGTCGCCTCCTTCCTCCCGTCCCGTGCTGTGCTTTTGAGCGTGGCTTGCTAGACGACTGCTGCTCCCTTCTCGCCTTCGTTTTTCCTGTCCATCTCCCCCATGTACGTGTTTTTTTTTTCTTCTCGGGTGGGTTGGGTGGGCGGGGGTGGAGGAGGAGGGCGCTCGGCTCTCGCCGACGTATGAGCGAGTGCCGCTTTGCGTCTGTGTGCCTGCATGTGCGCATATCTTTTCCTCATGAACCCCTCTTTTTGCTTTTATCGCCGTTGCTGTTCCTCTCCCTTTCTCTCGTCTCCTTGTAATGTTTGTGCCCGTGTGTGTGTGTGTGTATTTCTTCTTGTTCTCTGCTGGCATTCCCCCCCCTCCCACACCGCCACCACCCACCACTAGCCTCTTCCCCCTTCCTTTCATCTTTTCCTTTTCTTAACCTTCTCCGAGGACAGTTCACAATAGGCTGGAACTGTCTAGGTGTGGTGGACGCGTTCATGCGTGCATGTATGTGCGTGTGTGTCTACATGTGCACCCGTCTATATATGCGTATATTCCCTGTATCTTCCCCGCATTCCTTGCTTTGCACTGTGGTATCTTTCCGGTTTCCATGATTTTCTTCTCTGCACTCCGCCCCTTCCCCCTTCCTTTCGCTGCCTCTGCCTCTGCCTTTCTCTCAGCGACTGTTGCTCCTACGCCTCATGCGCCAACGACCTTAATGCGATGAACGCAACGCAACTGAAGAGAACAAAAAGGCAAAATGCCATCAAAGGAATAGAAAGAAAATATCTAAAGCACAGGGAATGCCCGCACAGACGCGATACCCAGATGGCGCAGCTTGTCTGCCAGTCAGGAGCTCTGCGTTTGCCCTCTATCTATCGCTCGCCTAACTCAGCTACATCCCCGTTCTTCTATCTCACTGCAGGAGGAGGGGTTCCGCCACCGCTGGCTCGACCGGCTTCTGCTGCTCTTCCATTTCTCTCACTAGCTCCCACTCGTGGCACCTCTGTCCCTTTCTCCTTTTCTTTGTCCCGTATCTCCCACTACTGCCACCCATCTGACAACAACGGCAACCACACACGCACACACACACACACGTCTCTGCAAATACGAACAGGCGTCATTCTCTCTATCTTCGCACTATCCCGTCGCACAGGGCTCTCGCCCGAGCGCTCTGCCACCTCACCTCGCCCATTCACCTCACACGTTCTCCCTCTATGCGTCCCACAGATTGTTTTGGACGCCCACTGCACTCTTTCTCAGCCTTGCTTTCGCTCTTGAGCTCTCACTTCTGCCGCTGGTGCGTCGTCAACCACACCGGCACAGTTTCTGCACAGTGACGAAAAGCCTCACAAGCCGGGGGAGCGAAAAAGGGCGCTCGCGCTTAACGACTGTGTCAACTGGACAACTTCTCGGCGCGTCCCCCCCCCCCCGCTAAAGGCGAGAAGCTGGTAGCATTCTTTGTGTTTCTATTCTGTTAGCTGAAGGGGCGACCTTAATGGAGGCCATATCGACCGGCGGATGGGAAAGTGGCAACAACAAAACTTCCAGCGAGCACGTGCTTGAAATGCGAGTGAAAACG
>NC_018262.1:1308074-1308789 GCF_000227135.1 Leishmania donovani | reverse complement strand
TGTGTTTCTATTCTGTTAGCTGAAGGGGCGACCTTAATGGAGGCCATATCGACCGGCGGATGGGAAAGTGGCAACAACAAAACTTCCAGCGAGCACGTGCTTGAAATGCGAGTGAAAACGCCCGCCGCTCTGTGCTGTGACGTTCTCTCCCTTTCTGTCCTCAAGGCCGCAAGGGCCGCTCTACTTTCCCTCTCTTTTTTTTTTGTTCAATCTGTGCTGGTCCTGCCCACCGCACCGCACTCCGCACGCCCTGTGTTGGAGGCGGGCCTCTAACCTATGGCTTCGTGAGTGTATTTCCCCAGAAAACGAAGAAAGGGTGCTACAGGTTTATATGCACGTGTGCGTTACGCCAAAACATCCGGGGTATCTCCATGGGCATCCACTTGAGGCGGCATCTCCCAGCTGGGGTGGATGCGGTGGGCGCCCCTCCCCCGGCCCTGAGAAATCGTTTACCCCCCCCCCTCCATCCCCCGCACAAACTCTCACTACACTTTTATCTCCCTTTCACCATTTCCGCGGAGGCGCTTCTTCACACGAACGCTGGTAAAAACACCCATCCTCTCGTTGGAGGCAGGTCGCCCCTCCCCGCTGCGGCTCTATTCTCTCAACTCTTTTTGGTTGATTGCTCGACTGCGGCGGTTTTCCTCCGTCATCATTAATGAGGCCGTGGTTTCTGCGCGGTAGGGTAATTCACGGCTTCGGCCGTGGCGGCACG
>NC_018262.1:1269602-1307975 GCF_000227135.1 Leishmania donovani | reverse complement strand
ACCCCCCCCCCTCCATCCCCCGCACAAACTCTCACTACACTTTTATCTCCCTTTCACCATTTCCGCGGAGGCGCTTCTTCACACGAACGCTGGTAAAAACACCCATCCTCTCGTTGGAGGCAGGTCGCCCCTCCCCGCTGCGGCTCTATTCTCTCAACTCTTTTTGGTTGATTGCTCGACTGCGGCGGTTTTCCTCCGTCATCATTAATGAGGCCGTGGTTTCTGCGCGGTAGGGTAATTCACGGCTTCGGCCGTGGCGGCACGCAGCTCGGGTACCCCACAGCGAACTTGGAGCTCAGCGAGGCGGCCATCGACTTCCTGAAGCCTTACGATAACCTTGTGCTCTGGGGATGGGGCTGTGTGGAGGCGGCGGAGCCCAACACCTGGGAGGCGCGCGCTGAGGATGCGTCTCCTGCGCCGCTTGGACCTTTTCCGTTTGTGATGTCTATCGGCAACAACCCACAGTTCAAGAACGTAGACGTCAGTGCGGAGGTGCACTTCCTGCACAAGTTTGACGGTGACTTCTACGAGCGTGTCGTACGGATCATCACGCTCGAGCGGATCCGCTCGCAGTCCGCCTTCACAACGCTGGAGGAGCTCATCAAGACAATCGACGGCGATGTGGTGTTTGCCGAGGAGCACTTGAAGATGCCTGAGTGGGCACCGTACGGGCAACATGAAATGGTGAACCCTTCCTGTGTGCCGGCGCAGCTGCACGGCGCAGCCGAGGTTCCATCCTTCGGCTTTCTTGAGCTTTAGCGTGAGAACGACAGAAAACAGAGCCTACAGTGGAAGGAAACGCTTGAGCGAGACGGCAACTTCTCTCTTGGACGTAGCGCAAGTCTTTTGCACCTGTTCTGTCCATCTGGTGTTTGTCTCTCGTACTTTCTCTTCGTACCATGCCTTATTCTTCTCTTGTGCGTGGAGTTGCGCCTCGAGCATCATCACGCGACCCCCTCTCACCCTCCCCCCCACATGTTAAGTTTTTTTTTTATTGTTTGCACAGGCCAGTGGCTCATCTCGTACTTAAGGCGTTTGCCTCTCTGAACGACTTTCTTCTCTCGTGCGGAAGAGAGGCACGGTGGCGGAAGAGAGCTGGGACAGCTTTCCTGCAAGTTACCGTGCGCGGCGGTATGTGTGTTGCCATTTGCTCTTCCGGAAAGAATTTGCCCCGCAGATTTGTGGCGGGAGAAGGGGAGAGAAGACTACACCGAAAGTAGTGTCCGCTCTCTCTTAGTGGTGGTAAGGATGCTAGGTGTCTTCTCACTGGATGCTCTCTCCCACCTTCCCCTCACCGCCTCTCGCGCTTTCTCTCGCCTTTGTCTCCTCATTGGTGTGTGTATGGGTTTGCTGTCGTACGAAGACGTGGCCCTGCAACTCCAAGCGAGGACGACGCAGCACACCTCAACGCGCTTTTCACGGCTAATACACATCGAGAACAGGATCGGCCGGTCCCTCTTTTTTGTTTCTTTTTGTTTTCTGTGTTTCCTTCCACTACGCATGCGCGTGCGTGTGCCCCCGTGAGTGTGCCGGCGCGCGAGAGGATCGCGAGGACTGCGGCGCTTCCTTGGACGACAGCACCAGCGCCTGAGCAACAAAGCGCACGCAGTGGCGATGTTTCGCTCGTGGGGAGAGCTGACGAGCTGTGCTAGTGAGGTGTTCGACCTCTTCGCTGAGCCTTTGCCAGCTGCTTCTGGCGTGAATGGCGCCGCGCCATCGCAGGATGTCGCTACCACTGCAGACGTCGGCCTGAGCCGAGTGGGGCTAGAATGCGCCTTCTACGTCTTGTTTGGCCGCTACCCCACTCCGTCGCTGATTGCAGACTGCTTTAAAACGCTATCGCCGTCAGCGTCACCTGCGCACCGCGCCTCTTCTGCACCGCCGCAGCAGCCAGCTCGTGACGCGCATGGAAACACAGTTGCACATTTGAAATCGAGCTCTTCTTTCGCTCACTCTGACAGCGGGCGGTCGTCTCGCTCAGGCGTCAATGGGTTTATGACGCGCTCCGCCTATCTGCGCTTCGTCACGCTGTGCGCCGAAGAGGAGGGAGACGGGTTTGTCACGGAGCAGCCGCAAGGGGATGCGGCTGCTAGTGTTACCGCCACTGCATCGTGTGTGGACGGTAGGAAAGTGGCGCAGCTGCAGTGGTGGCGGCAGTTTCAAAGTGTCGCGGGCCCCAAAGGCTTCATTGCTGCTGACGACCTTCTTGGCATTCACTTCCAGGGCCCATTCGCGGATGTGCAAGAGGTGCTTGCGGTCCATTCCCCGATGTGTACAAGTGACTTTTCGACTGCATCTCCGCGGAATACGCCCGGTTCGCGGCAGGCACCTCTTGTGCAGCACATCTTCTGGATTCTGGACCGCGATCACGACGGCAGCGTGCGCTTCGAGGACGTGCAACCATACTTGCAGGAGCGCTGAGCGAGAGGAAGATAGCACAGGCAAGCGGTGTACACGGGGCTAAGAGGGAAGGCAAAACGACGCGTGAGGGGCGCTGTGTGACGTCCACTACCTGCCTTTCTCGCCTCGTCTGTGCTGCTTCTGTTACGCACGTGCTCGCTGCTATCGCACGCCAGAGGTGGCGGTGGAGAATGCTTGTGTGGGGGAAGAAAACGAGCGACGAGCGCCATACACGCGTAGTCAGGGACTGCTTGAAGCACTGCGCTACGCTTGGGGTGAAGTGCTCAATTCTGCAAGTGTGGGCACAAACTGACGACGGGCGACGTGCGCCCTGGGGCAATGTGCATGGAAAGAGGGAGAAGAGCTGCGGAACGCCTTTTTGTGTGTGACGCGTGCACTCCTGGTGACGCTTCGGCGAAATCGACTGAAATGGGCGGCTGAATTTGCAGCGCGTGTGCCGCGTTACGCGACTTCAATGGAGTCGATGCGACACGTGTGTGGCGGACTGGGCTGGGGGCCCTCCATCTGGTATCACATCCACCTATTTCTTCTTGATTGAGAGTCGGACTCTTCTTGCTGTGACCCCCCCCCTCTTTCTCTCCTTGTGTCTGCATCTCTCTTTCATGCTTACTAGCGGGCTGTCACATACCTGCAAGGCGTCGACGCAGAGAGGAAGAAGGCCAAAACACCGCGAACTCAAGAGTATCGGCCGATCTCGCCCCCCCCCCCCTCGATGCCGGCCAAGGAGACGCAGGTGTACTGGCACGACCTTCCTGCGCCACGGCCACCGTGGCGCAATGCGGAGGAGTTGAAGCAGTGCGTGCTTGAAAGCAAACGGATTGCCGCGCAGATGGCGCGGCAGCAGTGGCGCAGCGTGTGCGGTGCCGTCCCAGCGCTTCAAAGCTCGATTCCTCGAGCCCTACCATCGCGTGCGGAGCAGGTTAGCCGCGCCGAGCGTCTGCGCGACCGTGCGACGCGGCACATTGAGCGCCCAGTGCTCTTCCGCCGCGTCGTGCCGGAACCGCACGCCACACCGCTGCAGGTGGTGAACCTCATCATGGAACACCTGCGGCAACGCCCGGTGCTGACCGCAGAGGCGGCGGAGGTGGCAGAGCGTGTGACGCTGCATTTCAAAATGCTGACCCAGTCATCGCAGCATCGGCGAGAGGGCGGGGCGTCGCGCCCTCGGTGCAATCGTGGCGGTGCGGGGCCTCGTGGTGGCGGCACGGCAACGGAGTCTGTCCTGTCTCAGGTGCAAGAGCAGGACGACACGCGCTTGGGGTTGACGTCTTCACAGGCGACAATCGGCGGCACGGCTGGGTCTCTCTCCATGGCGCTCCAAGACTCCCTCCTGCTGGACACCGTGGCCGAGTTTTGTGCTGCTCGCGAGCTGGTGTTTCGGCGGCTCTCGCGGGCAGATCTTCGAGATATGCGGCACCGCGTGTCGTCAGTGGAGGCCGTACCGTACCGTCGCGTGGTGGTGCTTGCCGATCGCCACGACCCGATCTTTGCAGTGCTGTTCGGGGTGTCGCGCCAAGTGACGCCGGAGCCGTTTGTGGTGTCCGCGTTGCAGCTGGACGGTAAGACGCCAGAGTCCATAGCGCGCTACCGCAAGACGGAAGCTCCTGTCACACAGGTGTTCTGCATGGCCCCGGCACCGGTGCCGTGGCGCCGCATCACTACGAATATTTCGGTCTCGACACTGCGAGACGAGTTTGTCGTGGCGGTGATTGAGCGTGACGAGGATGAGGAGACGGCTGGTGCGGATAAGAACGGGGATCAAGTCTTGACTCACCGCAGCGGAGCGAAGCGCGGCCGCACCGCGGTTACAAGCGCGGCCGCGCGGCCGCGGAAGATGCAACGGCAGCGACTGGTGGATCTGCTAGGAGGCGACGAGGAAGAGGAGGGTGAAATGGGCCTTGTTTCTGATGCAGGCGAAGACGGCGATGCCGAGGCGGCCATCATCTTGAACCCAGCAGCCACCCCAACAGTGGTGTCTTCTTCCGCTACGGAGAGGGTGCCGCTCGAGCGCCGATGGCTCGGTAGTGCCCCGCTGTTTTCCGGCACGACCCAACTTGCTGAGACAGCCCCCGGTGAGGTGGCGGTGGAGCTGGCGGGCCCCACTCGTGGGGCATATGATCCGCTACTGAATCTGCCGCGCTCGGAGGGGGCGGCACGGAGGCGCGGGTCGCTGCAGCGCGCGTGGTACCGCCGTCTGCTCCCCAAAGGCGCTGACGATTTCATGGCGCGCATGCACACCTATCAGGCGAACGAGTAGCGAAGATGGCGGTGACGCACACAACCGCCGTCACAGATCGCGCGACGGCGACCAGAGAGGAGGCGCTGGGCCAGAGGAAGTGAAGCCGTCGCGCACTCAAACGGCACTGCTGATGCCAACGATGTGGCCGCAAATGCGACGTCTTCATGGTGTTCTCCTCCTACCCTTGTTTCCTGCTGCGTCGCTCCTCTTGGGCTGCGCGTGTGCCAGGGCCAAGAGCTAAGTCTCAAGTGGTGCGCCCCTTGCGAACTCACACCACGCACCGAAAACAAAGAGCTAGCCGACATTGGGGGCAAGGCGGAGAAAACAACCACCAGCAACAACGAAAGAAAGAGAGGCGCTGAAAGAGGAGTTGAGCGGATTTTGGGGGTATGGAAGGATAGAGGAAGAGAAGGCGGGGTCTCTGCATCGTGAAGTGCGCCGCGCTTGCGTGCCTCCTTCAGCCTTCCTCCCTCCTTCTCTCCCGCAGCACAGTGCGCGGCTGCAAGGCTTTTCTTTTTGTTAACGCGCTGCGCCGCCGAAAAGATGGTGACCTTCCTCGGGCGTCACATGGTGCATGACGACTGGACTGGGTGGAAGAAGCGGGCGCGATTTGCCAGATGGAGAGCCTTCTGCTGCCTTTCCATGTCTGAATCTTCTCTCTTCGCCCATTTCTCTATGCGCTCTTTTTGTGTGTGTGTGTGCGGGGGGGGGAGGGGTTCCTCCCTCTTCCACGTTACGGTCTTCTGAATCACAGTGGGCGGGGCGGAAGGAGGCGGTGGCCTCACTGATCGACGGGCTGAAAAGGGTAACACACTAGCCGACAAGTGCAGCAGCACCCTTGCCAGTACAGAGCCCTTCTTCACGCGTTTTTTTTATCCGGCTTCTGTTGTTTCGTAGTCCTCGCACTAACGTTGGCGTTCGCCACACAATCGGACCCTAGTTGTTCACTTAGACACATACACACACGCACAGGTACCATTCAAAGTAATCCAATATGCTGCCATGTCGGGTGAGGGCTCTCCTGTTCCGTTTGACGCTGTCGGCGGCCACAAGTCGTCCATCTTCTATGGCGAAACGGCCCACGGCGGCCGCGGCACACTACGGAAGAAGACCACGGCGTGGGAGATAATGTACTATCTCGCTATGGAGCTCGCCAAGGAGGACGCGCTTGCGCAACAGCCGAGAACGACGCACCTTCGTGGCGACGAAGCGCGCGCCAAGTTTGTCCGCGCTGCGGGCAAGATGGCCGCGTTTGCCTCGACTCTTTTCTCCATTCGCTTCCCTGAGAAGTATATGGCCAAGTCGGCAGCGCTGAAGCCGTACATGGAGAACACAGACAAGTGGGTCATCGTGGAAGCCGGCGCACCGGCCCGCAGCGCTGTTCTTGCACCGCTCTTCAACGAGCTCTTCGATGGCGCCGAGCAGCTGAAGGGCTTCGATGACAGGTATGACACGGGAATCTGGGGCCTTGGCCTTGTCGACGAGACGTCGGGCATGCAGAGGCCGTGCATCATGGACGTCAAGATCGGCTTTATCCGGCACTCACCGCTCACACCAGAGGACAAGGTGACGCGGATCGTAAATAAGGATCAAAAAGCGCTGGTGCGGGACACGGCGTTGCGCATCTGCGGCTGCCGACGGTACATTCACGCCGCTGCGGGCACAGAAGGCGCGAGGGCGAGTTTGACGTGCGAGCGCTTTGGCAAAGATATCGGGTACGCCATGACCCACGTGCGGGAGCTCAGCACCTGCCTCAAGATGTTCCTGTCGATTGGCGCGCCACTCGCGGAGACAAACGAAGACGGGCAGCTCGCCTTCCACACCGAGGAGATGGGCGCCGCCACCAGCACAGAAAGGACGCGCATGAAGCAGCGCATACGTCACGTACGCGCTGAAATCAAATCGCTGCTGGACTTCTTTGAAGGTACGCCAGACGGCGCCTTCATGCTGCAGCGCATGGCCTTTGTTTCGGCAAGCGTGCTCCTCCTGTATGACGCGGTCGCCTCGCCGGCGACAGCGAGGCTATGCCTCATCGACTTTGCCCGATCTACGTGGCGCAAGTTTAACTTTGATGAGTCCACCATAGGATTTATCCAGGGCCTCAAAAATCTGGACGCCTACCTTTCGTTTTAGCGACATGCCCCCCTTCACTCTGTCTTTCCTCTCACGGTGTTTTTTTTTCCTGCTCGCATTTGCTCGATTCGATAGCTGTTCGAAACTCTTAGCGTGTCATCGCTTGCAGAAAGAGAGAGAGAGGGAGCAACTAAGCCGAGTTTCTCTTCTTCTCCCACAGGCACGCCTCCCGGCACTCACAGCCTTCGTTTCTCTTCCCCTTTCTTCGTGTTGCGTGCTTAGCATGCCCGCTTGTCGTTTCTTCACCTTCTTCGCTATGTTGTGTGTATTATCATGTTTTCTTTGCTTTTGGTTCTGTGCTTTTGACCCGTATCGCTCGTGTGTTCTCCTCTCCCCTTGTTTGCGTGTGCGCGCGTGCTCGCCTCATGTTTGCCCCTGTTCCTGTGATGCTCTTTCTTTCTCTCTGTGGTGCTCCGTTGCTCCTGTGGACACACCCAGAAGCTATCGTCGTCTTTGTGTTGCTAAGTACGCAAGCTGCGGGAAGGCACGCGACCATGGTTTTAGGCGGGAGCAAGCAACGAAAAGGCGGAGGGGAGCTTCTGAAGGGACCAGTGTTTTTTTTTTTTGCTTTTGTTGCTGCGCCGTTTTCTCTGTGTATGTGCATGCCTTCACTCCTTGCTCCGACACGGCCCGCCACGCTGGCACTCTCGTTTTGTTCGGGTGCTGGACGACGAAAGCGACGACGAAGAAAACAAAACGACCTCATTCTTGCTTTTGCGGCGCTGTGTGCGCTTTTGACGTCTTGTAGGTTTTGTTGAGTGTGTGTCTGTACGCATGTGGGGATGCCATGCCTGTAACGCAAATCGGAACGGAAGAGCAGCGAGAGGAAAACCTACGAATTGTATGCCGCGACTGTAAAACGCGTCCCTCGTTGTGTCGCGCGCGCCCGCTGCGCTTAAACGCGGTTTTCTTTCTTAAACACCTCCGTCTCATCGCCATAGATGGTGCGCGCTGTCTTTGCGAATGCCTTGCCTTGTGGTCTCTCGCTCCTTTTAACCCTCCTCAAACCCTCGCATTTGTCTCGTCGCCCCTCAATCAGTGCCCATCTCTCGCTGCTCGATCTTTGCGAGTGGCTACGCTGGGAATGGGAGGGCGTGTAGTAAGCCGGCATTGCACAAGGCGCACTGGAACGCTCTGCACATATACATGCATATATGTGCATGTGTATACATACATATATGTATACGTGTATATATGTACATGTATACATATAATGGTTCGGCAGGGTAGTTCTCTGCTTTTTTCTTCGGTGCTCGTTTAGTACGCGCTTCGCTCTCATTTGCCCTCTGTCTGTGTGTGTGTGTGTGCTCAAGGATGGGAGGGGGCACTGGAAGGAGATGGCTGTGGCGGGAATGACTTGTCAGGGAGGAAGGCGATCTTGAAGGTAGGAGTGTATGGATGGCACGAATTTGTAAGGCGCGGGAATCCCTATCGGGCTGTCTAGCGCCTCCCCGTCCTCCTCTTCCCTTTTTGTTCTCTTTCTTTTCTCCCTGTAACTCGGTGACGATGACGCGGTTCACGTTTGGCGCACATGCATACACGAACACGCGCGCGAAAGAAGATTGCGGTGGCCATACATCAAGCGTCGCGGACTAGGACGCTGATGCGGAAGCTCGCTTTCTGACTTTGTCCTGGAACTCCTCGACGACTTTCTCTCGCTTCTTCCTCTCTGCTGCCGTTTCTTCCGTCTGTATGTACGTGTGTGTGTGGGTGGGTGCACTCACACGTATGACTCTCTTCAGGTTACGAGGGGGTGTGCCCCATGCAGAACACGTACGCGCTCGCACATACAGGAAGAAACAACACTCACCACGCGGACAAGTTTAAATTCACAGAAACGCACACACTGGCTGGCCGACGAAAAAATGGCCGACATCGGCACCCACGATGACGTCGCGCTCGACAAAACGTTACGGCCTAGTCAACGACATAGCAATGCCGATGGGGACGGCAGCAACAGCTCGGTGCTCTCTGACATGCACCTGTCTGACGGCTTCCCTCACGGCGACGCAGAGGGGGAGGATGAGATGGACATCCGCGCCTCCCACGTGCACATGGAGGCGCTCTACGTCGACTTGCCGGCGAAGCAGCTGCAGGTCATCATGCATAGTGCCCTCCGAGCCTACAACACACACGTTTTCATCCCGACGCGCACCACCTGGCGTAAGGAGGAAGGCGCGCGCCGCGAGCTGGAGCGGGACGTCGAACGAACGGCACTGAGCCGTATTGCGGAATACATCAAGAACGACATCACCGCCAAGCTAGGTGGTTGCTGGCACGTCATCTATGGCCACGATTTCGCCACTTTTGTGACGCACAAACGCTTATGCTTTTGCCACTTTCAAATAGAGGGTGCGGACGTGGTTGTGTGGCGTCATGGAGGGTAGACGCAACGCGCGGGAAGTGGCACCACCTCGTTGCCTTCTCCTTTCCCCCGCCTCTCCTCCTCGGGAAGGTCTTCCTGTTCCTGGTGCCACTCTCCTCCGTGCTGTGCGCCTGGCTCTTGTCTCAGGGTTGGTGCCTCCATCTTTCGTTTGGTGTGGTTGTGGTTGCTTGCTGAGGCCACGCGGTGAAGAATGGGTTTGACGTGCTCACGCACGACAGATGTAAGCTCCCTCCCCAAGAAATACAAGAACAGACGACAGCAAAAGCAGCAGCATCGATGAAAAGCTGCACAGTGCCCACACGTGTGCGTCCATTGCCCCGACACACACCAAAGAAAACAGAGGTGCCAAGCAAGACCGTGTTTTTGCTTTCTCCGCTGCGTTAGAGGGGTAGAGGAGGGGGGAGAGGATGGAAAGGCAGTAAGGTGGCAAAAGACAGAGAGAGCGTCAATGCAGCTGACAGGCATGTCGCTCTCGTTTCTTCTTGCAGCAGCACACCACCAAGGCTCGCATCAACCCATGTGCTCCCTTCCTTTTTGTCTGTCCGTTCTCGAGGCCCACCGCACGTACGATTATGCGCTTGGGTGTGATCTTGCGCGTGTGCGGGGGGGGAGCGTATCGTGCTTTTCGCGCTCTTTCTGCTTTCCTCCTACCTCGCCTTGCATGTATGACCGTGTCTGCGTCGACACTTCCACCACCACGTTCTTCTCCTCTGCCCTCCCCCTCTCTCTGACCCTCACACCTATGCTTTCATGTGTGCGCCGAATAAGGGAACCTCACTTTTTTTCTGAGGTCTGCTGCAGGCGCGAAGGTAATACTTTCCAGATGCATGCATCGAAGGAGGTCTTGGTGCCACAGTTGGCGATCGTGCTCGGCAACGAAGTATCTCTTACTAACCTCCAGCGAGAGTGGGCCGCGTTTCCACATGGGGTCTCCTATACAGAATTCCGACAACTGCTTGAGCCGCATGTCAGGCAGCACCCCAGCCCTGGTGCATCGACGAACGTGAGTGTTGCTCTCCTGCATTCATGGACCCAGCCTAGTTGTGGCATCTCTGCCTCCTCGCCCTCCGCATCTGTAATCCGACCCGCTCGACCTCAGCGAGCGCACGCCACTGCTCCAGTGACCCTCGCCGCCGCCGCCGCCGTCGATGACGCCGGCACCAATCGGGAGGCGGAACGAACCCGCCGTATCCGCAGTCGGCAGGAGATAGCTGGGGTCACGACACGCCCCGTCGAACCCATGAAGCACCTCTTCAACCGTGTCAACATCCATAATCAACAACGCGTCACGTGGGAGAACTTTGTGAACTACCTGGTCGCCGAGGCGAGCACTGACACGACAGGAACAAGGCTCAGCAGCAACACCTTCAATCAGTTTACTTTCTCGCGGCGGCTGCGGAGCCAATCCAAGCACTCACAGAAGCAGCAGAAGCCAAAGAGGAGCACCTCCGCCGAGACACTCGCATTCAAGCGCTACTGTCGCGGCGTCCAAGAAGTCCCTAAAGCAGCTCGCACGTCTGCCGACCGAGAGGGCGACGCCGGACGCGGGCACGCTGCAGTGGGCGTTCGCGAGGACGAGGATCTCGGCCTCATTCGCTTCCTCGACGGCATGCCTGAACACAAGTCGCTTTTCTTTGCGTCTACCCGAAGCTGCCCTTTCATGCTTTATTCGAAGAACACTCTCAAGCGTGTCTACTCGGCACCACCGAATATGCTCCCGGGAGTGATCCCCTCGGCTGTTTGTTACCTGGCTGCGCACGACCTGTTCGTGTGCTACTCTCCGGACGATCGACTGCTGCGTGGTTGGGGTGCGCTCCTCTCGAACACCCTCACGGTCACGACGATCACCCCACTGCTGCTGGAGGGTTTAGTGCGTCGCATCCAGGTGATGCCGCGCGAATCGCCCACCTACGGCGATTACATGGAGACGGTCTTCCTCGGCAACAGTCTTGGGCAGGTGCTGCGCGTCACGGCACCTCACGGGCGCAGCGGTGGGATGGAGTTCACAGTGGCGCAGACTTACGCCAATCTTCACACGCGCAAATCCGGCGGCCTTGTCGACTTCTGCGTGTACGGGGTGCACCTGTACTCTTCCGGCTTTGACGGGAGACTCGTGGCGACATCTCTGCTCACGGGGAAGTCATTCGACCTTGGTAGGGTTGCAAATGAGCATTTGACCACGCTTGTGTACGTCTCAGGGCACGACTGGGTGGTGGCAGCGACCTCGTGTGGGCGCCAGCTGCTTTGGTGGGAGGCGCACTCGCACGGAACTCTGCCTGGCACGCTATTCGACGTGGCTGGCCACGGCGAACACAATGCATGCATCATCGCACTCGTTTATGTGGCGGCAGCGGACCAGGTGGTGAGCGCCGACTGCGAGGGCGTCGTGAAGGTCTGGGACGCGTCTACGCAGCGGTGTGTGCAGTCGTTCCGAAGCAGTCGCGTACCGCAGCGGCACAAGGGTTCGCTCTGCAGTGTGCTGGCGAATGAGGCGAAGGCGTCGTCAGCCAACACGCGCACCGCGGCACACGCCGGCAGTGGACTGCTCGCCGGCAATCTTGCAGGCCTCTTTGCCAATCTCGGACTGCTTGCCTTGCTGCCGGCTGGTGCGGGGCAGGCGAGCCACGTCGGCGGCCCCCAGTGCCACAGCTTGATTTACTGCGCGTCGACGCAAGAGCTGCTCTGCGGCTTCTCCAACTCCATCGTCTGCTGGGGGCTGCACAGTCGCGACAGCCCACTCGCGTGTGACGCGGAGGAGGTGTGCTACGATGTCTTCTATGACATTCGGACCAGCACGTTCCTAGTGCAGAGCGCAACGCGGCTTAGCGTGTGGGATGGCGTACACGGGTACCGTCGCGGTGTGCTGAGTCAGGTGACGGAGTCCGGCATATCGCAAGTCGGCGCCGATATCAAAGCGGTGTGCATTGACGAGCTTGGCAGCCGCGTGTTTATATCACTGAGCGACGGGAGAGTTGTGTGGCACACGACGCAGAAGCTCGCGTCGGATGCCTCACAATGCACACCCGCCACGGCAGCAGTCTGGTGGCAGGCCAAGTCTTCGGGCTCTGGCGCCGAGGCGAGTGGGCCTCCGTTCGTGGAGCAGATGCACTACTCCTCGATCTCGCGCACCTGGATCGCCATCACCTCCAATGGGACACTGCTGGTGCGATCGGAGGAGGACAATCAGGAGGTCGGCTTTTCGGCCACCATTTCCGTTTCTGCGTCGCCCTTGACCCAACTGCGCGTGTCGGAGGAGCTGGGGCTTGCCGCCGTGACGGATACGCAGCGCACTGTGTACATATACGACATGCAGGCGTGGATGGACGCGCCAGTTACGAAGAGGCTTGCCATGTACGGCGGTCTTGTGGATCTGATTTTCCTCGACAGTGCACCAGCGTTGGTGACGGTGCACGCCGGTGGCGTTTGCCGATGCTGGTCATGCGCGCCAGCGGTGGAGCGGTTCAAGCTGCTGAGCGCATTTTGCCATCCACAGCATCCCACCCCGAAACTCGCTACAGCCGCCACCGTGGAGGCAGAGCGGGCGTGGATGCAGGCGATCGGGCGGACGCACCTTGCCAGCGCGGGGACGACGCGAGGACGGCCGCACATGCAGTCACCAGCCACGTCACCATGCTATCACACAATTGCGGCCCCAACCACTGGCATTCACAACACCTTGCAGATAGCTGGCACGAGCGCATCGCCGCTTGGGGTCGTGCTGCCTAAGCTCGCCTGCTTCTCTCGCCCTGGCTCTGCATGCGTTGCATCAGGACCGGCCACGCCGGCGCTGTGCGCATCGCAGCGCGGCTCGTTAAATCCGCTGCGACTGGGGTCGGTCCTTGAGCGAACCTCAGCCGATCAGACTGAGGTTTCGGGTGAGGGCGCATCGTCCCTCATGAAGCTCCCCATGTTTACGGGAAGGCCGGCCACCGAGGCACTGCGAGACACTAGAGCTGGCGATGGCTGGACTGCGACCGCGACGACCCCGACCGCATCCGTCGAGTTCACCTCCGCGGCTTACGACGGGCGGCAACATCGCTTGTTCCTTGGCGACTCTGAGGGTGTCGTGCACACCTATAGCATGTGCCCTCTTCTCCAAGCGTACACGTTGCCTCGTTGCTCCCATGCGAGCCGGCCAGCGTTCTCGCTGACAGCCGCGACGGAATTCACTGGAGCGGATGCCGACGACGGTTTTGCAGTCCCGAAACTGGTGCGGTCGGTGCAAGTGCACTTGCACCATAGTACCGCAACAGAGCCAGATGCAGAGGCCCGCGCAGGTTGCACGTATCGCGACAATATGTCGACAGCGACCCGGCGCGATAATGATCGGTGCGGTGTGGTCTGCGTGCGGTGGCTGGACGATCGTGGTGTGCTCGCTACCTCTGGCTACGACCAGGAGGTGTGGTTCCTCGACTGTAATACAGGAGAAAAGGTTGCCTGCTTGTCGACAGAGCGGCGACTTTCTGGAGCCGATCGCGCCCACCAGCCCCTGACGTCTTCGAGTCAGCAACACAGGGAGCTGATGCAAGAGTCGACGGTCCTGAGTGGGGTGCGCAACGGGCACAGGGCCGAGGGTGCCAGCACGCTGCCCTCTCAAAGTATCTTTAGTCTGCCACAGCCGCCGCGCCACGATGATTGGAACGACGACAGCACCGCTGCCTTCCTCACAGGCGCATCGCAGCTGCGCTGCTGCACGCACAGCAGTAGAAACGAGGACGCGCCCGCGACAGAGGAGGGCGGAGGGACCCTGTCGCCGGCGCCATGGGGGCAAGAGGAGGGTGGCGCGTTGGCTACCTTGCCGAATGCACGATGCACACCGGTGAACTCCCACGGGCCGGCGTCTTCTGTAGGCCAGAGATACGCGTCTTCCAGCACCCTCTCTCGCTACTCGATCCCGGCGTTGATCGCGACGGCTAAGCACGACCGCGCACCGACGGGGCCGAAGGACGGCATACAGGGGCCGATGGACCAGCGCGGCAGCCCTCTCGTGCGCCCCTCATCGTGCTCACCGACAAAGGAACAAGCGCTTTCCAACGACGCGCCTCGTAGTTGGAGACCCCTCTCACATTACAACACGTCATTGCTCGCCATCAGCCCGCTCGAGAGGGGCGACAGCCCACGAGACGCTGCGTCTGCGGCGATGAGCGCGTCGCGCACTTCCGACTGCGACGGTGGCATGCAGATTCACATCGCAGACTGGCAGAAGCGCGACCTGATGGCGATGCGCGAGTCGCGGGGCGTGAAGCCGCACGCGCCGGTGCAGCCGGGCTTGCACAACACGCTGGTGCACGTGGAGGAGAGCAAGTGGCACACTGCGGAAGCGACGGGGCAGCCCGTTCTTTTGGGTGCAGCCGATGGTGTCTCCAGGCATGTGGCGCGAACTGCCACAGCAGCAGCGGCAGCCCCGGCAGTCACAGGCGCTGCGTCCCCACAAACCGAAGCGGCATCTGCGTCGAGCGCCCTGAGCCTGACAACGAATATGGCGACGTCGAACAGCCTTCGAATCGAAGCGGCAGCGAGGGCGGCAGAGACAAGCGGCAGCATCGGCTCCTTCGGCGTCAAGGGAGTCCCGGCACTGATAGAGTCCTGCGGGGCTCTGAATAGGGCTTCGTGCAACAGTACCAGCATCGCCGAAGCGCTAGCGCTGTGCGTCTCCGGATGTGCGCTGACCACCTCCGCTGTTGACGCGGACAGAAACGCAGCGGCACAGCAGCAGCAGAAGCAGCCGTACCTACCACAAGGAGCACACGGGGGGAGGATCAGACCCGATTCAGAGAGCAGCTCCGCTGTGCCGCGCCACGGGAGCCCTTCACGAGTGCCGTTCGCGCAGCCATCGGCACCCGGACACCGCACATCTACTGACGCGCTGCCACCTCCCAAGAAGGCCCTACGGAAAGATGGCAGTGGAGGGATGACTTCTTCCTCGACGGCGTTGGGCGTCACGGCGTGTTCCCTTTCCCAGGACATCGCAGCGCGGGCCCAATCGTTCACTTCTGCGAATGCTCTGTGCCTACCGCCTATGCTGGCCTACAGCAACGAGTGTGAGGGGAGATTAACGTTGGAGATGTACTCTAGTGAACTCCGTCGGTGCCTCCGGCGACCGCGTCGATGGCACGATACGTAAACAGTGTGCGTGTGTGTGTGTGTGCGGAGGGATCCAGCTGCGACTTATAGGTGCGCTGCTGATTGCATTCGCCGCTGCGCACCTTTCACCTCGTCTTCCCCTCCCCCTTTCTCATTGTCGTGGCTCCCTTTTCGTTTCTTTTCCTTGTTGCAGCTCCGCTGTCTTTCGCTTTGTTTATGTTTTTTTTTTTTTTGCATCCGGAGCGCGCTGTCCCACCCCCTCCCCCTTTTTTCCTCTCTCGCGCTCCAAAACTCAGAATTGACAGTGAGCGACGCAAGTATATGTTCACGTATATGTATATATGCGTATATGCTGATGATCATGTATACCAGCCACCGCATCAGCACCAGTGTTCTGTGTATATATGGCAGACGCGTAATTCTACTTCTCGTTTTTGTCGTCCTCCTTGCACCCCTTGTACATCATGTATAGTCCCATCCCCACCCACCCCTCCCTCCTGCGCCTACTTTCGCCTTCTTCATTTGGCCTCTGCCTCATTTCGGCGTGTGTTTCCCATGTAGCCCTTTTTTTTTTACCTTGTCCGACCCTCCTCTTCCTCCTTGACTTCCCCGATGCACATGACTTAATCCAATGCTAGTGTCTCTTGCATTTGATGTTTGTCTTTCATGGTGCGAGGCACTGCTCAGTAAATGAGGGGCAGTGGATGGGGAATACGAATGGTATAGGCCCGATGCATTACAGCAACATACAGACACCGAGATACGAGAAAAAAAAGGAAACCAGCATCTCCTTTACTGGCAAGGCTGTACGGCGGGGGCCCTTCCGCACACATGCTCGTGTGGGAAGGGAGGAAACATACTCCGCGAGAGCCGTTATTCTGTTTGTAATGGTTCGACAAAAAAAAAGCAGTGCACTTTTTCATGTCATCGCTTCAGGGTCGCTTCATACAATCATCATCAGCTCGTTGTTGCGTGCGTCTGGCACTGCTGCTGCTGTAACTTCTTCGCGTGTCCCCTACAGCGCCACTCATATGAGATGCACACCCTTGCCTCTCTCCACGCTTTCTCTCTCTCTGCATCGCTCCCCTTCTTTGCTATCTGACCGCATTCGAAACCTAATCATCACCGCAGTTACAACAACGACGACAACCACTGATCGACTCCAACGTGGGCTCTAGCTCGCTTTTCATCTTTTATCCTTCTCCTTTGTGCCTTTCAAACTAGCATAACGTACCCGCTCATTTTCTTTTGTGTGTGTGTGTGTGTCTCTGCGTGGTTATCTGCTTTTCTGGGCGTTGGTGTCTGTCTAAATTCTTGTTTTCCTTCTAAGCGACCTCATCATTCACCCGTGTGCTGCACGCGGTGCTGTCCAACGAGCCGCACAAGCCCTCAGCAGAAGAGGCGTGCACCTTGCCGCTGGCGGTCGGTATCAGAGGAGCGATACACACGCACACATCCATCCACACACCGAAAAGCCCTTCTCTGCTCCTTCTCTCCTCCGCATACACTTCCACCTTGCTGGTGCCCACGCCTACTATTTGTTTCTGCGTATATGCGTGCTGGACTACCTCTGGCATACACGCGTTTTACCTGTTTTTTTTTTTGTTGTTGTTCTTCTCCCTTTGAACTGTTTCAACTCTCTACTGACACAACCCACGCCGGACACCCTCCCCACCGTCCCCACTCTCCCCCTCTCTATATTTCTTACATGTAGTCGTTCTGTCAATCAACCCTAAACGAAAACAAGGACGAGCCCTCCTCTCCCACCTCTGTACATATAGACGTGAGCGTTTGTGTGTGCGTGCATTGGTTTTTCTCGTGCACGTGCCTCCTTGGGTGCAGCCAGCCCTCTTCCCCACCCCCACCCCCACCACCTCTGTCTCCCTCACTCTCTTTCTTTGCGTGTCTGTGTTGTGTGCTGACAGCTTTTGCCAGCTGTACGTTTGCCTCTTCTTAATCCTGTTTTTTTTTTGCATTTTGTTTTTGTCCTCCTCCACCCTCCCTCCCTTCTGCGGGCGTTCTTCGGCTGTTTTCGTGTGGCTCGCGCTCTTCCTACCCCGCCTTCCACAACATACGGGCTTTCGCTGTCCACCTCTCGCGGTCGCCGTTTTGGTGTCACCGCTCCCCTTGGACTTGCTCGCTGTTCGAAGTCCTTTTGTCGCAGCCTTGTCCCTCATTCAAGGAAGTCTGAGTGCGTGTGTCCGTCCGCACGACGCTTGCGGCCGCCGTCCTTTACGTGCCAGACTGTACGCCGACACCCAATCCACTTTGCCGCTGATCTGACCACTACTCTGCATTTCTGTTTCTCTCTGTTCTCTCTGGGCTCTCGCCTAATTCTTCTCCAGTGCTGTCATCTCTCCGTCGGCTGGTCCTTCTCTTTGTCTGCTTGAGGCGCGGGATAACCGTTTGCGCGCCAGCCTACTCCCGCACCGCAGAAGACTCACGCCCTTCATTTTTCGTTTGCCGTTCCTTCTTGGACGCTCACGAGCACCCCTGATTTCCGTGAAACATCGCGCCGTGTCGCTCCGTTTGCGGCGCCAGCACTGCTGCGCTTTGATTGGTGAGTTGCGAGTCGTTGTCAGGTAGTCGAGCGACACTGGGCAATGGAGTCCAAGCCGAATCACCGCAGGGTCTGGGTTACCAGCGCCGTTGTCTTAACTGCTCTCGTCACGCTGATAGTACGTCGGCGCCAGCTTGCTCGCCGGACGGCAGCAGACGCTATGCACGAGGAGCTTGCAGCGGCGCTGAAGCAGACTCTGCTTCCAGTTCTCGTGCGCCCTGAAGACCTACCCGCTGGATGGGGGGTGGCGCCTCCGGTCTTCTACCCTCCGTACTGCGCCGCCATTCCGCTAGTGCTGCCGAGGGAGATGCAGGAGTTGGAGAGAGATTCTAGCGGCGTGCGTTCAGCAAGCACGTCGCGGTTTCAGGGAGGCGGTGCGGACGGCCTGGCCGTGGCGCCGACCGCGTTTCTCTTTTGCAGCTACACCGGGTACACAGCAGGCCCCTTCGCGACACGGCAAGACGAAGAGGTCTTTCTCACCGAGGTACTGGCGCACCACCCGGTGCTTCGAGAGCGTCTTGCCGAGAATCCGAGGCAGTGGAGTCCGCTGCCAGAGTCCGCGCCGCACGCGAGCACCGATGCCAAGACTGCTGCCGCCGTGACCGAGGGAAGGCGGCAGAACAGTTTCCCGCGCACCTTCTCTCACGTGCTCGTCAGTGATGACTGCGTCCTCCTGGCAGGCATGAACGGCCCTTACACGGTCGTCGCGGTGCTGACCGATTTTGCCGGTGCGTGGCCGCTGTCACGGACAGCGAGAGCGTCCGCAGACGGTGAGGAGAGCGGGCGGAGGAGGACTGGCAGTGCCACGCCGCCCACGATTGCCGAGGAGACGGAGCTCTCTGACGCCATAGAGGGCATTGCATGCGCTACTATCAATGTGCCACTTGCCACCCTTGGAAGCGACTCCGCGGCGCTCGCGTTTCGCGTGCCGGGCACATCCTTCGCGGCTCACCAAGGCTACTATCGCGTGGTGTGCGCGCGGGAGGGGCGCGAGCTGGAGCTCTGCGTGCCGCCGGAGTGGACGATGCGGAGCGAGTGCGTGAACACGTCTTGCACGACTCCCGCCGGGCCCCCGGTCCCAGCTCGCAAGTCCGTCTCCACTGGGGGCGAGGATGCGGAGTCGAAAGGGATTATCTTGACCCTCTCCTTTACACCGTCCTCCTTTATGTCGGAAGGCCGCGTGGATGTGTGTATCTCTGCGGAGCTTTTCTCCGCTCTTTACGAAGAGCCGCAGGCGGCTGCGGCGACGCTTTGGGCGGCCTCCGGCGCGACCGACGTCTCCAACCCCGTTGCCAAGGCGACGCTGGGGGCGCTGACAGCGCGACCGCTGCCGGCGTCCTCGCACGCGCGCACAAACGTCGTGACAATGGTATACGTGCAGCCCAAGTTCGGTGTTCTCTTCTCAGTACACCCGCGCTCCGCCGTCGTCTATGAGCCGTGGATGACAGAGCAGCCCACGATCCTGTACTACCCGCTTGGCGACGCGGCGGACGACGAGGGGTCGCCGCGGATGACGATTGAGTACGTCGTGGAGCTTCCCAAGACCTGGGAGGTCTTTGCCCGCGATGACGAAGAGTTTGTGCACAACGTCCTCTTCCACTTCACCAGCGGGGAGGCGGCTGCGATCTCGACGACATTGACGGAGATCAGCGGCATTCGCTGCGCCATGTTCCACGAGACGCGCGAGAGCCGCCGATGCCGCACCTACGTGCTGCCGCGCGGGGCGACGTTGCTAGTTATTCGGTGGGAGACGTTGGCGGAGAGCTGGGACAAGGACCTGCCAGTGTTTCAGCAGACACTCGACACCCTGCACATAGATGCTGCAGCCGTGATACAGTAGGACGAATAGAAGCATCTTCCCGCGGCGTGTTTGCCTGAGGACCGCTGGTCCGCCGCTTTCCAAGATGCGGAAGCGAGACAGCAGGAGGGGGGGCGAAGAGTGAGGTGCGGCTACCGCTGCTATCGTTGTGTCCCTACCCCCTTTCCTTTCTTTCAGCACTCTCGGACCACTTGCATTCAGCAGTGTATGTTCAACGAGAATGGCCGTGCCTGAGGGGAACAGTCGAAAAAGAAAAAAATACCGAATGGTGCTGAAAGCGAGGCACGAGATGGCCGTGCCAGAGAAAGGGATAGAGAGGGGGGTAGAGACGAGCGCCGCACGGTTGGAGGAAAGGGGCGTGAGCTAAGGATGAGGGCCGCAAATCGGAATGCGTGTGGTTGGTTTTATCGTCGAATGGATGGCGGCGGGGGAGAGGCTGCGGGTGGAGTTGCCTGGCCCAATCAAGAGAAACCACGAACGACGCTGTTGATCGTGCCATGTTTTTTGTTTTTATCCATGTGTATTTTCGTGTGGCGCGCTGTGTAGGTGCGCTCGTGTGTGTGCCAGAGGGCGAGGGCGCCACCTATCCTGGATGTGACCCCCGCGTACAGACAGCCTGAGCGACCCCCTGGGTTTGTCCCCTTCTCTCCCCCTTATTCCGACTGGCACGTCTTGGTGCCGGCCCTGGCGCTGGTGCGTGCACGTGTGTGCAGGTGTGCCTTGTGCTAGCGAGGAGCCCTTCCGAAAGACTCCTTTTGAACCGCGGAGGACAAATGTATTTAAAAGCAAAATGTATGGGTGACGCATACACACGGAAGGGGAGCACCTTCCTTCTGAAAAAAGAAGGTCAGTGCTAACGGTTGCTGCTCGCGAGAGACAGCGGCGAGGCGAAGCAAAGGGCGCGGGAAGGCCGCGTTTCTCTTCGCGCTCTACTTACCTTCTCCAGCGCCATAATCGTCACCTTTGTGCGCAGAACGACGCCCTCACACACAAACAAAAAGCACAAGGCAGCTGGAAGCAGCAACAAACAAAAAAAAAAACAGAAAGCTTTTATCCCTGCTCATGGGCATCGGCTTGCAAGTGCCCACACGAAAAAGGCGATGCGTGTGCGTGTGTCCATAGCGCATCCGCGTTTCTCCTTGAAAATATGGAGTGCAAGAACGATCAAAGTGGACATGTCTGTGGTGCCGGCTCTGAGGTAGGTGGCAAGGGAACGTAGAACGCACCGCGAGAGGGAAAACTGTGTGGAGAGAGGCGAGCGAATGCGCGTCTCTCTCTTGGCTCTCCAGCTTCAGAGGATGGAGGTTCTTCTCTCCATTTGTGGGGTTGCTGTCGTCCCCCCGCCTCTCGCCGCGTGCGCAAGTACTGTGCTGTATTACCGCTTCAGGCACGCTCTCTCTACATGTTTATGAAACTCTTGCTCACACTCCCCCTTCCCCACACACATTTTTTTTTCTCCCCTTTCCGAACCTCTCTGATCGCGTGACCTTGGTGCCGCGCACTTTATCGACTCCCTCTTCATACACGCACATTACACACACACACACACACACGTGTTACTTGTTCTCACCTGCTGCGCATCACCCATTTGCTGCCTCAAAAACGCCCCAACTCCGCCTGTGCAGATCGAACCCGAGTGCATTTATGGAATATATCAACGATAAGAAAATTTCCGACACTGAGTATCAACGAGATGGCGCCGTGGAAGGTGGTGATGTAAACACCTTCCGTGACGACCGACCCGAATACTCACGTGGTGGGCGCGGCCGCAGGGGCGGGGCTCACCGATCGGACAACTGGCGCTCTGACCCGTCCGGCGGCGGCGGCGGAAACCGCGACGACAATGAGGAGTACCGTGGCGGACGCGGTGGCTACCGCGGTGGTCGCGGCGGTGGTCGCGGTCGTGGCTCCTACAATGCCTGGACAAACCGTGAAACCCGCGACGAGGACAACGCCAGCCCGGCAGCGGCATCCGCCGCTGGTGACCGCGCCTGTGCCAGCAATGCTTCCACGGCTCCCGCTCCCGCCAGCGCTCCTGCGCCTGCTCCTGCTGCTGCGCCGACCCCGGCGAGTGCTCCTGTGAGCGCCCCGGAGAAGGCGCCGGCCAGCCTTCCTGTCGAGACTGGTGGTTTCGCCCCTCCTGCGCACGAGAGACGTGAGGCGGTGTCTGAGCCCTGGAGTCGCGAGGATGACCGTGGCTACGGCCGCGGCGGACGTGGTGGTTACCGCTCTGGCGGCCGCAACTACGACGGTGGCTTCGGCGGCCGTGGTGGTCGCGGTGGGCGGCGCTACTACGATGCTGAGGAGGAGGGCGGTGGCGGCTACCGCCGCCGCGACTATGATGACGGCGAGGGCGAGGAGGGCGGCTACTCTCGCAACTACGACAGCGGCTATGGCGGTGGCGGCTACCGGCGTGGCGGTTACGGCGGCCGTGGTGGTCGCGGTGGCCGGCGCTACTACGACGACGAGGACGACTACGGCGAGGGCGGCGACCGTGGCGGCGGCACGGGCAACGAGGACGACGACTACGAGGACGGCGGCTACGATGCCTACCGCCGCGGTGGCTCTCGCTGGCGTCGTGGGGGCTATGGCCGGGACTACGACTATGACCGCCCGCGCGGACGTGGTGAGCGTGGTGGTCGCCGTGACTTCCGCTCCTTCCGCAACGAGGACGACGTCATGGAGGAGTCCGGCGGCGCTCAGGGCAACGCATGGGCCTCTTCGCCTGCGCCGACGGAGGCGCGGACGGCGCCGCAGGAATCTGCCCCGGCTCCGGCGACTACCGCTGGCGCGGTTGCGCTGCGCTCAGCCGTCCCTGATCCTGCGAAGGCTGGAGAAGACGTGACCTCGCCAGCTCCCCAGCAGACACAGTCGGGCATTCGTCGCGTCACACGTGCCTCGCACCTGCGCCGTAATTGCCACGACGAGGCCAAGGTGATGGAGCTCTTTGAGCACCGCCACCGCCAGACGGGCATTTCGCTGGAGAACTACGACAGCATTCCGGTCGAGATGGTGCCGCGCGATGTAAAGCCTGTGGAGGACTTCGCCGATCTGCTTGTCGAGCCGGCGCTGGCCGCTAACATCGAGCGCTGCGGCTACAAAAAGCCGACGCCTGTGCAGCGGTACGGTATCCCGGTTGCGCTCTCCGGTAGCGATCTGATGGCGTGTGCGCAGACGGGTTCTGGTAAGACGGCTGCCTTCCTGATCCCCGTTGTGCAGTACATGCTGGTCCACGGTGTGTCGCCGGCGCGCCAGCGCAAGAGCTACCCCATTGCGCTGGTGCTGGCGCCGACGCGCGAGCTGGCCGTGCAGATCTTTGACGAGGTTCGAAAGCTCACCTTCAACACGGATATCTTCTACGACGTCGTGTACGGTGGAACCCGCTACCCGCAGCGCTTCGAGCAGGATATCCTGGTCGCCTGCCCTGGTCGTCTGCGCGATATGTTCAACGAGGAGTACCTCTCTTTCTCCGCTATCAAGTTTCTCATTCTGGATGAGGCGGACCGTATGCTGGAGATGGGATTCGAGGAGCAGATCGAGGAGCTCGTCGCGTCGCGCTACACCGATATGCCGACCGTCGATGAGCGTCAGACCTTCATGTTCAGTGCCACCTTCCCGCAGCGCATTCTCAACCTCGCCAAGCGCTACCTGCGCCGCAAGTACTACTTGCTTACCGTCGGTCGTGTCGGGTCGACGACAAAGAACATCACCCAGACGATCGAGCACGTGCCGGACAACGAGAAGATGGACCGCCTGCTGCAAATCATCTACGGCCACGAGATGAGCGATATGGTGCTGATCTTTGTGGAGACGAAGAAGATGGCTGAGGACGTAAACCGCCGCCTGCACCGCGAGGGCATCAGCAGCACCACGATCCACGGCGACCGTCGTCAGCAGGATCGCGAAGCGGCCCTTGAGGACTTTAAACAGAAGGTGACGCCCATCCTGGTCGCGACGGATGTGGCCTCTCGTGGTTTGGACATCCCCGATGTGGCGCACGTTGTGCAGTTTGATCTGCCGCAGGAGATGGACGACTACACGCATCGCATCGGCCGTACCGGCCGCGCCGGTAACAAGGGTATCGCAACTGCTTTTTACAACCGGAACAACCGCCGCCTTGCGCTGGACCTGCACAAGTACTTTTCGGAGCATGGCCAGGAGATTCCCAAGTGGTTTCAGCAAGAGGCGGAGCTCGTGGAGGGCGAGGCGCTGCTGTCTCGCGACATGGGAGGCGGTGGTCGTCGTCGTGGTGGCGGTGGTGGTGGTGGCGGCGGTGGCCACCGTTCCGGCGGTCCGGGCGGCCGGGGCGGTGGCGGTGGCTCATGGGGTGACAGCCGTCCTTCTGCTCCGTCTGGCGGTGGTCGCCGGGGCGGCGGTGTGGACGACGGTGGCTTCTAAGGTGTCCCCACTTTGTTGGAGCGCTCTCTCCTCCCGCCCCCGCCCCCCCCCTTGGCGCGCACTGTGCCGCATAGTTTGGTGACGAGGACGATTCCAGGCAATGCCCACACACTCTATCAGATCTGCGCAGACGCGCACGCATTCGCACCCACCAACGCGCAGTAAGTGGCCTTGCGAGAATTGTCTTGCTTGTAGCTCTGTGCGTGTGCTTTGGTGGTATTTTGTGTGTTTGTGTGTGCTCGTGAGGGATCCTTCTCCTGGGCTCCCGCGCAGTGAAGGTGCTGTGTGCCAGGAGTCGGTTCCCAGTCTTCTCGTTCTCACGCCTCGCCGGGGTTCGCTGGGCGTTCTCCGTTCTTCCTACGCTTGACTTGTTTTCTGTTTACTGTTAATGCCACCTGTGGGTTTGCGTGGTGCTCTGCACTGAAACGTGTGTGTGTGTGCGTGTGCAGGTATGTGTGTAAGTGCATGTAGGTGTCTTCCGTACGTTGGTGTCGGAATGGAGCTTCTTTGCTTTGTGTTTGTGCTTCTTCCACTTCTTTCTTCCTTTTCGTTGCTGTTGTGGTTGCTCTTGCTCTCTCGGGGATGAGCATGTGCGCGTTGGTTGGGATGGCTTTTCACTTCTTGTGGCTTTAGGCGTCGTGCAAGAAGGCAGCCTACACACACACACGCACATACATCCATACACACCTGGACCCCCGCACGCACACGTGTTCTTCTCAGATTCTCGCTCCGGGCTTGTATGTGTATGTGCATGTATGCGTATCATTTTTTTTAGATTTTTGTTCATCCTTTTTCCTTTCCCACAGTTTGCCGCTCTACTGGGAGTAGTGATGTTTTTGTCTCTCTGTCCTTCGCTTTCTTTTTTTCGCTCTCCCGTGTGACGTAAGAAAGATCATTCATTAGTGGAGGGGGCCTCGCACCACCGCTACCCTTTCTTTGTCGTTAACGAGCAAAAGGAAAACGCTATGAAGAGGCAATCCCCCTCCCCTCCCCCGCTAACAAAAAAAAAAACTGCAACCACAAACACAAATAAAGCTGAAGGAGGGTGCTTATATATTTGGCGAGGTGAAGAACAATCCTTGACGGTAAAGAATTTTTTTTTGTATGTGTTTGTGTGGGTGTCCTTGAAGCGATCCGTTGGGAGAGATGCCCGCTAAGTAAGTGGACAGGAAAACATACGCACACAACAATGAACTCTCCTCCCCAAAAAAGTATAAGTTCAGAAGCCAACAACAATCCCCTCTTTCTCCCCCCACCCCCAAAAAGAAAAAAAAACACAAAAACAAAAACGAAAACAAAAAAAAGAACAATTATTAATTCCAGCTTACATCACGGGTTGTGCCTGCCCCCGCTTCGTTTTTTTTTCTATCATCTCCTCTTGTCGTCGTCGCTTTCTCGCCTTCTCTGTCACTTGCTTCATCATTTTCTTGTTGTTGTCTTGCGCTGTTTTTGTATTGGCTTTTGTTTGGCTTTCTCGTCTCGTTTTTTTTTCTCTGTTCTCCTCTTCGTTTTCCCTTTTTTCTCTTTTACAGAAGCATGCACTCTCACCTACTCTAGCGAAACACACACACACACAAACACAAGCGCATTCGCTGAGGCAAGGCACACAAACACCCGATGGTGGCGTGTTTGTCTTTGTTCCGTTTTTTTTTTCGTTGTTGTTCTGTTGATCATCGAGTATGTGGCTTGTTTCATTGTTGTTTTGTGCGTGCTTCCGTGTGTTTGAAGAGGAGGTGTGCGTGTGCGTGCGCGTGCGTGTGTGTGTGTGTGTGTGCACGGTTCTCAACCTCTTTGTTGTTTTTGTCGTCGTTGAATTGCTCGTTGCTTGTAACGCAAAGCAAAGATCGCCTAGGCGGATACATATATATGTTTATATATATATATATATTTAATATTTATTATTATATATATATATATGTGTGTGTAGTTATCAAAGACGAAAGTTCATTGAAGAGCTGCGCGCCGTAAGACAAAAGCCACGAACCTTTGCTTTTTCTCATTGCCACAGCCCATAGACACCTCCGCTGTTTCTCTTTCTCAGACTTTTCGTTTTTTTTCTCTGTTTGGTTTGGTTCAGTGATCCATGGTCACCGACAAAAAGGCACGCGTCGACATTCTCACCATGTGTTACATTTTCTCCGTATCTCGGTAGCTCTCTGCTTCCTGTGAGCCTTTATGCCCGCATGCGTTGCGTCTTGTGGACGAGTTCTGAAATTTGCACAAAAAAACCGTTCATGCACGTCCATACACGCGCAAGCACCTATACAGCTGCGCTTACCCGCGTGTTCTCTGATGTGTTGTCTACGACAAAAAGGAAAACGCAGTCGAAACCGAGATTGAAAAGAAACGACGAGCACGAAGAAATAAAAGAAGACGTATAGAGAGTGTGTGTGTAGGCTGGCAGTGAGGGGGGTAACGAAGTGCGGAGGACGAGGCATCAACAATAAGAACAAATACCACCCCCTTTTCGAGTCACTCAACAGATTTCTTTTTCGTATTTGTTTTCTCTCTTTCGTTCCTCTTCTCTTTTGCTAATAGTGTGTACAATGTTGCCGAGCATGTAGAAGAGATACGCGTGGCTTGGCGCGCGCATGTGCGCGCTTGCGCATGCGTTGATGCACACATCCCAGGTCAGTGTTTGCCTCCCTTCCACTTCCCGCTTTTTTTTCTCTGCACATCATTTTCTTGGTGGCTTCTTCTCACGCTCTTTTTTTTTTGGCTGACGTCGTATTTTCGGGGTCTTGAGCCGTAAATCAAGTGGATGGACAAGAGTTAAGAAACGAAGAACCTGAAGGGAGAGAGAGGGCATAGGCACACATGTGATGTGAAAAAGAAAAGGAGCGAACGCACTAGCAGCGACGCGTGCGCCAGGGCAGAAACACAGAAAAAAACATCCCTCAGACACACACACACACACATACTTCTCAAATCGCAGGGAAACAAAAAAAAGAAGGTAACAGAAAGAGGTCTGAAAAGAACTGTTCAGAAAAAAAAAGAGAAAGACAGCCAAGAAGCCGGGCCGCATTTCGCCCTGCACACGCCACACTCTCCTCCTGTTTTCAGCTCCGCAACTAAAAGCTCGTTGTTCCTTTTTGTACTCGGTGGGCTTTGAGTGTGTATGTGTGCGTGTCGTTTTTTTTTCCCCTCATTCTTGCGCTCTTTTTTTTTCATGTTCTCCATTTTGTCTTGTTAGTTTTTTTTCCCGTTCTCTGTCTGTCTGTCTCTCTGTGTGTGTTTCTTCACTTGTAAGCGACGCAAGGGCATATAATCCTGTTTCCGGTAATCGAAAAGAAAGTGAGAAAAAAAAAAATGAAGTATAGTGAAACGGGAATATGGCTGGAGATGGGACCAAGCGAAGTCCAGGAGACTTCGTAACGAAATAGAGGCGCTGACGGTGGCCCCTCTTCGTTTGGATGCCTCCTTCCGGCACAGGCCGACACACACGCCTCCCATCTCTGCGCTTTCAGGCTGCTCGGCGCGTTGTTCAGCGGCCCTTGCACCCGCCCTCGTTTCGCGAGTTCGTGCAAGTACGCAGGCTCTTTGAGCTCTTGATTTCCGATCCCGTCAAGGGAATCACATCAAGCAGAACAAACGCGCTGTGCTTGTTTCGGCGCAGTCTCGTATGCGTCTTGCTTTTGGTTGTCCGCGCAAACTCTCGCCGGCTCACTTGCTTCTCTCCCTCCTCCGCTTCTTTGGACTAGCTGCACTTTTCACCCGCTCACTTCTACGGACGTGCGCACCTTCTGCCATCTCGTAGAGGTGCGATCGCCCGATCGCACGTACCATCTCGTCACTTCGTCGTTTACGCAGAGATTCGCCGGACACTCTCTTCCTCCCTCGCGCACCCACATTCGATTTCTCTCTGTCACCTCTGCATGTGAGGCTTCTTGAAGGGGGCTTGCTGCTTCCTGCCCGTTCCTCTTTCGCACACCTTTTTTTTTTGTTTCCAAGTGTTATAGTAACCCCAGAGAAGGCACATCTCTGCCCTGTCCCACTTCCCCACCCCCTCCCTGCCCCGTTGGGCTACGTAAATAGTTACCCCGATATTCGGCAGTGCACTCTATCGTCTGCGAACCCACTTTTGCTGCAGCGTGCCATTTATCTAGTGTTGTTTGAGTTCAGTCAGTGCCAACCACAACGTGGCCTCTGTGGCAGCCGCACCCCACGCAATCTGCGCCTCTCACCATCTGCATCCTTGGAAATCGTTTTGACAGAGGGACGCCACTCTTCGTTGTTCTCCGCAACGTTTTCGGCCGCTTCTCTTTACCTGGCGAGAAGGAGGAGGAGGACGAAGGGTGCAGGTCAGCCAGCGCCGCTGGCTGCCGATCTCGATAGCGCATGCTCGGGATCAGCGTTGTATCCTGTCGAGTTCGCATTCAGCTGGTTTCTGTTTTCGTTGGATGATGCGTTTCTCCTTTTCTTCTTTCTTTGCTTTGCCGTGAAGAGATCTTCTTTGTTGCTGCTTTTGTTTTTGCTTTCTGCGTCGGTGCTGCATTTTTTTTTATTATTATTTTCCCTTTCGGTTGATTCGCGAGTGCTCACGGAAACCTCCCTCCCCTCGTTCCAGCTTGCCAGGCACACATACGTGCATACGCACGTACACATCATAGTTAGCAAACGACTGAGGGCCTCAGCACATTGCTTCCTACTATTTTTCGTTTCTTTTCCGAAGACTCTTGTTTATTGTTGTTGGTTTGCCCCACAAACATCCACTCTCCCTTTCCCCTCTACCCCAATTTCATGCGTCTGCTCGAGCTTTTTTGTGTTTGTTTGTATCGGTGCGTGCACGTTTGCCTTCCTTGTCGACGATGCTCCGCCGCACTCTCCGCTGTCTCACCGCGCATAGTGACCACAGCGGGCCGTTGAACCCTCACCAAGTGCTCGGCGTTTCCCCGGGAACGCCCTTCGAGGAGGTTCGACATCGCTTCTATGAACTCACTAAGAGGTACCATCCAGATGTGGAGAACGGTGACCCCGTCAAGTTCCGAGAGATCAACGCCGCCTACCGCCTGCTGCGCGCGCAATACCGCGAGTCGTCTATCGGAGGAAGCGCTGCCGATGAGGCGCGACGCACGCCTTCCTCGCGATCCCGCCAAAGGGAGAAACGAGAGACCCCTACCGGCGGCGCCTTCTGGGCGGAACGAAACGAGCAGGTGCGCAAGGCGAATGAGCAACGGGAGCGGGAGCGCTGGGCCGCCGAGGAGCGCGACCGTCGTCAGACGAGAGAACATCGTAGTTTTCTTCGCGAGCTGCTCGTGTTTCTCAACGGATCGGAGATCGCCATCTCGATTGGGACGGTGGTGCTCGTTCTTCTGTACAGCGTTGAGCGCTATCACACGGTGAACCGCATGCTCGCCGAGAAGCGACGGCGGCTTAAGAACATGGACGAGGGCCTGCCCCCTCCAATGCCCCTGGAGGTGGATAGGACGTTGATTGACAAGTACAATGCACTGCCGGAGGCTAGAGAGCAGCAGATTGATGCGCTGCGCATTCGCGAGGAGTCCTCCTACCGCCGTGCTACGCAACGGAAGTTTGAGGACTTTCGGGAGTTCATGTTCGTGTACGACCCAGAGGCGATTGCATCGCGCAAGGTAGCCTCGACACGCTTCAGCCACCAATACATGAGGGAGGAGGAGATCCCAAAGCGGTGCCCAATCTTGCGCGAGTTCAACTCGGAGAGCCGCACGCATCATTACGGTGCCATCCAGAAGGAGCTGGAGCAGGCTATTCGAGAGACGCCGTGGTCAGCGCCGGATGCCGGCTACGCCGGCGCACTCGTGGCCAAGGGACTGAACAGCATCGCGATGAACAGCCCTAACACCACCAAGTGGACGTTCATCGAGTACACAGACATGGACAACGGCTCGAAGAACGCAAGAACAATATGCCTGGCTGCGCTGCGCAACCTGCGTTTTGGGCAGACAGGCATGTGCCAGCGCGTCGCCGTCACCGGCAAGTCCAAGCTCCAGCCGATGCTCGTGGCTCAACGGGAGAAGGATTTGAAGGAAGGGATTTTGAAGAAGCGCGCCATTGTCACAGGTGGTGAACTGCCGGTGAAGGACCTGTCAGCACCGCTCGAATCCATGAAGCTGTAAGGCGTGTTCACCCTTCGCACACAGCAGCTGATGTGCTCTTGTTTTATCTCCACGTGTGCCGTGTGCTACTACGGCGTGCGCGCCTGTGGGTGTTTGTTCTCTCTGTGCCGCCCAGCCCACGAGGTGTGCAGATATCCCTCTGCACACACATGGCGTCGCCTCTTCTCTCTCTCTCAAGGAAACACACGTGCGCGTATTGTGTGTGTGAGAGCCGTAATGAAAGACCAATGCGAAGGCGGTGCTGTTTCAATGATGGATATGGGCATGCTGGTAGTGTTGCGGGTTGCTTCGGTTACGCGTTCGAGAACTCTTACATCCATCTGCTTCGTTGACCTTTTCGACTTCCCCTGCTGCCCTTCTCTTCTCCCAGTCTGCCCAGTGCGTGGTGGTTGCCGGGGTGGTTGGGTGGGTTGGGGGGCGCCCGCTGTAAACCCCCCCCCCAAAAAAAGAAGTAAAGAGGCGCTGAGGTACACTCGTTTCTGGCTGTTACACGGAGCAGATTGTGCCTGTGCGGTGAGGACAGCACACTAGACGCGCCTTGTTTTTTGTGAGAGAGGCAGATGAGACATGACTCATGTCGGAGTGTCGCTGATCCGTCTCTCTGACTGCGCCTCTGCCTCAGGCTGTGCAGATTTCGTCGTGAGTGTGCATGACGATGCAACTGCCATCCTTACCCTCTGCTGCCGTATGTGTCTATTCGGGAATCGCTTCTCCCATCCCCGCAGCGACATGCGAAAACGTTGTCTTCGCTCTTCTTTTGCTCTCTCCCTCTCTCCGTATGCGCGTCTCTCTCATCTTCACACGGTTGTTGCATGCGGCTGTTTTTTTGTTCTTCTTTGGTGCCATAGTCGTGGGCGTTCCGTGTGTTGCGTTCCTACCTACCCGTCGGTATCCGCTCGGCGATGGGAAAACTGTTCAGCGATTGATGTGGACCGCGACTTTTTCGCCACTGTCGTCATGCGCAGAACGTTGCGCTTCCGCGGAAGTGTTGCATAAGTGTGTGTGCTTGCAGTGGTCGTGTGTGGCGACGTGACTGTGTGGGACTGCATCTGCATGATTTCATCTTGTTAGCGTCAGGAAACATCGCTGATTGTTCTTTGGATTTAAACGCAAGCCGTAAGCAGTATGATCGCAGAACGCACGAAAGGTGTGCACCCATCCAAGCTAATTTGCCTGCTGAGTTGTGTCTCGTGTTGGGAGAGAAGGAAAGCCGGAGAGGTGCGCGTGTGGCAGCCAGGAAGAAAACGGCGAAACGACTGTCTCGGTGGAAGTGCTAAAGAGGCGATGAGCTGCGTATGTTGCCGGACGTGCGAAGCGCGGGCTGTCAGAGGATGTCGTCATTTCAGTTTCCACCGAAAAAGAAAGCAAAGCAAACGCCACCGATTGCACGTTGCATGCAAATGTGAGCCGAAAGAGGTACGGATAGGGGATGAGGAGGGGGCGCACCATCAAATGTGTGCGTTGCCGTTGGAAAGGGGGCGTCTTGATGAGAGTGCAGGTGAATGCGTTTGATCGTGAGAGCCGGTACTGAAGGATGATCCACGTTGAACACAAATTCGACACTGAGTCGGAGCAATATCCATGACGCACCGTGTCCTGACCGTGGAAGCGGCCCTCTGTGTTGCCTCTGCCCCCTCCCTCTCTCGCGGATGGGGCGGACGCGCGCAGGGGGCTCACTGACAGTAGGCTGAGTGGATGGTGGAGGCAAATTCTGCTCGACGCGAGAATGCATGTGAGGTGCTGACTCATCTGCTTTATTTTTGCGCGTGTCTGGGCGCATGAGTAGTAGTCGAGTAGACGATGGCCGCCTTATCTCTCTCTCTCTCTCTTTGGCGCTGCTTCTCGGTTTGGCCTCTGGGAGACGGTATGGAGAGTTCAGGCGGCGTAGAGCAAACTCACATTACTACAATGATTGCAGCTTTCTATGTGCGCTTGCACTGCCGCTGGTGCGTGGTTGCACGTGCCTCGTGTCTCGTGTTCAGCCTCTGGCTTACGCGGTTCTGAAGGATGATCCACGTTTAACACAAATTCGACACTGAGTCGGAGCAATATCCATGACGCACCGTGTCCTGACCGTGGAAGCGGCCCTCTGTGTTGCCTCTGCCCCCTCCCTCTCTCGCGGATGGGGCGGACGCGCGCAGGGGGTACACTGATGGAGCCGCGTATGCATAGAGCTGGAGGTTGACGAGGCGGGTTTTTAGGGGGAGGAGGGGGAGGGGGTAGCAGGCACGAGGCAAGTCTTCCCCACAAGTAGAGATGGCCTCACACGAACGGTGCTAGAGGCCGTAGAGAGTGCCGTACATGACGGGCCCCGCTGATACTGCTTAGGCTCACCGACTCCGGCTTTCTCTTTTGACGTCCTTGAGGTGAGACGCGACTCATGTCGAAGACGCTCTTGTCGCTTCCCACTGCTGTCTCATTTTATCATCAGCTGTCCACTTCGGGTTAGTATACTTGAGCAAGATTTTGCTAGCAATGAGGAAGGAGACACTCGATTTGCAGAGGAAAGTACAGTGTACTCCTCTCTGCCGTTGCGTGGTGTGCTACGGGCATGTATTTCGCCTCCTGTGAGGTGTTCTGCCATTCACGATGGCGCTGCCAGTGGAGCTTCCCGTGAGGTGTGTGTGTGTGTGTGGCCGATTGCCGCGCAGGCGAACTAGCACAACGATTTTACGACCCTCGTTTGAAAGGAGGAAAAAAAGGTAGCGCGAAACGGGATCCTCATGCGGAGGTGCACCAAGACAGCCTACACCGTGGATGCCACCGGCACTACAACAGTGCCTTTCTAGCAGTCGACGAAGCTCCAGAAAGGGAACCCGTCCACGACAACGGCAACAGAAAGCGAGTATATCTCTGCATATTGCCTTACCGTACTCTCAGCGAGCACACTTTGTCTCTCCCTCCTACTCCTCCGCGTACTCACACCTTCACCTCGGCGTATATCTCCATATTTGTGTGTGCGCGTGTGGGTTTGTGTTCCTTTGCATTCACGATTGACCCATGAAAACCAGATCTCTGTGCTGCGCTGCACCCGATATCCTTTTTCTTGCTCATCTCACTCTCTCCTTGTCCTTTGTTCCTCTGACGTGTACATCATATCCAGTGCGCACATACCTCTTTGATTTTTTTCCTGTGCCTTTCTCCTCACACACACACACGCGCGCGCGAACTGAAAATCAGACTGAAAGGATTTTTGCTCTTCGCACTTCTTCTTCTGTTCTCGTTATCTGCCGCTTCTCACATCTCTCCGTCTCCCTCTCTAGTTTATATATATATATATATATTCTAGTATTCCTCCAAAAACAGACACAGAAGGGAAAAAACAGCATGCCGTACGTCGCGTCTATTGACCAGGGCACCACCTCTAGTCGGTGCATCATCTTCGACGAAAAATTCACCGTCCTCTCAGCCCACCAGCTCTTCCATAAACAGATCACGCCGCGTCCTGGGTGGCTGGAGCACGATCCGGAAGAGATTTACAGCAACTGTTGCCTCTGCCTTGCAGAGGCGCTGAAGAAGCTGCGCTCAAAAGACCCCAAGTTCGACAAAGTGTCCGCGATAGGTATCACGAACCAGCGTGAGACAGGTGTCGCCTGGGACCGCAAGACCGGGAAGCCGCTGTGCAACGCCATTGTGTGGAGCGACGCCCGTACCTATGAATTGAGCAACCGCATCGCAAAGGAATGTGGTGGCGGCGACAGCAACTTTGCCGCCAGTATTACTGGCTTGCCCGTAAGCACCTACTTCACCGCCTTCAAGTTCCGCTGGATGCTGGAAAATGTCCCAGCCGTCGCCGCCGCGCGCAAGAGCGGCTCGCTACTCCTCGGCACTATCGAGACGTGGCTGCTGTGGAAGCTGAGCGAGGGCAAGGTGTTTGTGACGGATGTGTCAAACGCCAGCCGCACCTTCCTAATGAACCTGAGGACGCAGCAGTGGTGCGACAAGCTCTGCCAGGAGCTCGACATTCCACGCGCGACACTGCCGGAGATTCGCAGCAACAGCGAGCACTACTGCAATGTCTCGGCCAACGATCACGGCATCCGCGATGCTCTCGGCATGCCGACGCCCGTGACGGGCTGCATTGGCGACCAGCAGAGTGCCCTGTTCGGTCACATAGGCCTGAACAAGGGTGATGCCAAGAACACCTACGGCACGGGCTGCTTCGTGCTCATGAACGTGGGCACGGAGCCGCAGTTCTCGAAGCACGGTCTGCTCGGCACCATTGCGTACAAACTGGGTACCGAGCCGACCAAATTTGCCCTGGAGGGCTCCATTGCGGGCGCTGGCGCCACAGTGGAATGGATGCGGTCCAACCTTGGCTTCTTCGACCACCCCATGGAGATGGAGAGCATCGCCCGCAAAGTGGGCAGCACAGACGGAGTCGTGTTTGTGCCTGCCTTCGGCGGTCTTCTCGCCCCGTACTGGGACCCGACGGCTCGTGGCACCCTTGTGGGCATGACGTACAAAACGAATAAGTCGCACATAATCCGCGCCGCCCTCGAGGCCATCTCCATGCAGGTGAGCGCAGTGATGCTTGCTATGAAAGAGGACAGCGGCGTTGAGATCAACTGCCTGCGCGTCGACGGTGGGCTCACGCGTAGTCGCCTGCTCATGGAGATGCAGGCCGACATCCTGGGTGTGAACCTTTACGTGCCGCATCTCACCGAGACGACCGCCCTTGGCGCAGCCCTTTGCGCTGGCCTGGCCGTCGGCGTCTGGAAGTCTATCGAGGAGGTACAGAAGACGGCCAAGGAGCACCTTAGCGGTGAGACTGTGAGCCCCATCACGACAGATGAACAAGTGCGCAAGGCTCGCCTGGAGGCCTGGAACGCCGCCGTGAAGCTGTCGCAATGGGCGAAGCTGTAAGCAAGCAGAGAGCCAAAGAGTAGGTGCTTTAGTGACTTCTCTTGTCCTCCACCTCCATGACTTTCCACGCTTACCTTTCATGTTTGCTCGGTCTACTCTCAATACTGTGCAGTCGCGAATACGATAGCAGCAGGAACGAAAGCACGCCCCGAAAGGATACAGCGTCAGAGGAGGAAAAGTGTGCTCATTTTTTTACATTTCCTTTTGCGCGTGTGCGTGGGTGTGTGCATGAATGCGCTTTACTGTTCTTGTTTCCGTGCTCTCTGCCTTTTGGTTTCCCTTGTGGCTGCTCTGTTCTCTGGCTCTCCCGTCCCTAGCGCCTTGTCTGTTTCGTGTTCACCGAAAAAGGGATGACGGCTTCTCCACGCGGACGACGACTACAGCGGGCGAAAGCGCTTCCCCTCCTCCGCCTTTGTTTTTGTGTCTACTCTTCCTTGTTGCTTATCGATGCTTTCTTCCTCTCTTTTTTTTTTCGCTCCCCCCTTCACTCACCCTTGTTCTACTGCTCTGGGTCCTTTTGCATGGCTGTCGTACTCGAATTTCACGGGCTGATGTGTGTGTTTGTGTGTTTGCCTGTATCTGCGTGCGTCAGCAGGCAGCGTCTCGGGCCCTTCTCCAAACGGGTGAGGACTGTGCGCAGCTATTCGGTCATCGACCCGTACTTGGAGACTTACACATGCGAGAAGTCCCCTCCGCCGAAAAAAGAAAATCAGCGAAGAAGAGTCTTAATTTGCCGCGTTCTCAAGCCTGAAGTTGAGGTGGAAAGGGTGAGAGGTTATTCATGTGCGTGCCTGTGTAGACTTGCTTGATGAGCGCCTCGTATTTTTTTTCCTTGAGGCGTTATCCCTGTGAGCGCCACGGCAGCGAGGCACACTCCGTGGCCGTTTATCGCTCCATGCGCGAACTCTTCTGCTTTTGCGCGCGCGCACAAATGTAAACCGAGGGCCCTGCCTCGCCCAGCGGCACAGCTTCCTGTACGCGAAAGCTTCTCTCCGATGACTCACGTGCTCCTTTCTCCGGCAACCGCACCCCCCCTCCCCCCCATCTGGCTGGTCGGAGTGCGAATCCGAGACAATGCATAATCACGAAACGAGAGAAAGAGGCACTATGGACGGTTCGCACCGACGGCGGAGAGACGGATCAGGTGCCTCCTCGGACGGGGGCAGGAAAGGGTCGGGCAGCCCGAACGGCTCGCAGAGAAACATGGAGTGGGAGACGGCGAAGGTAACCTTTGCAGCGCTGGCGTCGGCGATTCAGTGACGACGCCGTTCTTTTTCCAGACTCGGGCAACACCGCAGACGCTAGGGTAACTCCTCGCAGCGGTGGCCACGCATCCACGGTGCGGCTTTTAAACGCTCGTTGACCCCGTTGGACGCGTCTGAGGTGGACCGTGAGCGGGGCAGGGCCGGTGAAGGTGTTGGCGCATATCGGGTATTGCGCATTTTTTCACATAACTGCACCGCAAAAGAGGCGCCCATTAGGAGAGCGAGCAAGTGGGTGATGGTTCCCGCGCGTGACCACGAGCGGCAGTGGGGGTAGCGCATACATGGAAAGTGGCCCAGCTCCCCCCCCCCGGGCCACGCCGCTACCCACGGTCTGTCTGCCGGAGCCTACGCCGCACTCACCCACCTCGAAAAGCAGGTTTGCAGGCGCTTGGCGTCCCCTATTGCGGGGAACTGAACCGCAGCGCCACGTTGAGGTGGCCTGCTTCGCTACGGATGCGCCTTGTTGGAGGCCACATGCGTAAACCTGCACCCGCACACGCGCGCGTTGCCCAATGCACGAGGCCAGTGCGCTCAGCATCATCAAAGTGGAAAGAGTAATCTGGCTGCTAGTCGAAACGAGTAGGCGCACGCCTGTAGTCGAGCGGGCTGCGTCATGCTCGTTTTGCTGAGTTTTGTTCTCGTTCCTCTGGTGGTTCTGTATGCGCGTTTGTCAAAGTCACGTAAAGGCAAGAACGGGATAGAAGTGCCAGAGAGCAGCGATCATCTGTGACGACGGAGGCGAGATTTTCGATGGGAGATGCAGCAAAGATGACGGTGGCGGTGCGCCCGCTCCCCCTCCCTCTTCCTACCCTTTTTTTGCTTGCTGCTCTCGCTCTCTTCCTATGCTTCTCCGTGCCCCGTGCCCTTCTCCCTCCACTTCCACCGTGCGGCACTTGGTTCGTTTTTTTTTCATGTTTAACTCCCTCTCTTTTGCTTTTTCCTGGAAGCTCTCCTCGTTTTTTTTTTGTGCGCATGCGCGCGTGTGTGTTTGCTCCACCTTTGGCGGGCAAAAAGGCCACGCAACAAACATAAGCAGCGCCACTGACAGCACACGGAGCCATAGGTGCTACACCGAACCCGCCGATGTCCATCGTGAGCGAATCAAAAAAACGGAAAGCAAACACCCACACCCACCCACTCACACACACACACGCGTGCTCACTCTCCTTGGCTGCCATGGATGGAGCTGCTGACTCATATTTTGCTGCCTCCCGTTCTCTAGTTGTCTTCGTCTTTGGGTTCAGCCCTGCGCCCGATTCCGATGCGTCTGGCAGCCTCTCCGGTTTCTCTCCCACCTTCATATGTCGCGGTGTGTATTCGATGGGTGCCGATGCCCCAAAGCGCCGGAAAACGTTTTTCTTTTCCTCGCTTCGCTTGCTGCTCGCCTGCCACTTCTTCCTCGTCCTCCATTCATCTACGAATCGCTTCGCTTGGTGTGATGTACGCGCCTCTGAGATTTTTTTCTCACTTTCGCTTTGCACTTGTCGCGGCTGGACCGAGGAGCACGATCCCACCTCACCTCATCGTGGGGGGGGGGGTGCCACAATGGCACCTTTCACCTTTTTTATCGTTGTTCTCTGTTGCGCGAAACCGATGACGACACTCAGCACAATGACGGGGCACCGAAAGAAGCGAGTCTGGCGAGATGCGGAAGACAGTTGAGTGTGTGCATTCTCTTCTTGGTTCTGTTGAGGCGACTTCTGTGGGCTGCGTCCGCTGAGCTAGAACGAAAAAATGCGGCAAGCATGTGATGTAGCCCTCACGGAGACGAGGAGAACGGAAACGAGAACCGGAGCAGAGCCAGTGGTTTCTCCTCAATCACATACTGTGCACCATGCTACCTCGACCACACTCCCGCCTCGACTGACTTCCCCCTTCCCCCACGCGCGAGCGACGCGCGCGGCGAATGGAGATGAGGAGTGTCCACTGCGGGCGAACTTCAGAGAAATGGATGCTCCTGCGGCTCCCCAGACCTTCTTATCCCTTCCTATTCTATCTCTTGTCAGCCTGAAGGGCGACCTTAATGGAGGCCATATCGACTGGCGGATGGGAAAGTGGCAACAACAAAACTTCCAGCGAGCACGTGCTTGAAATGCGAGTGAAAACG
>NC_018262.1:1245088-1269512 GCF_000227135.1 Leishmania donovani | reverse complement strand
AGCGGGTGTTTGAAGGGGGAGTGAAACCGCCCGCCGCTCTGTGCTGTGACGTTCTCTCCCTTTCTGTCCTCAAGGCCGCAAGGGCCGCTCTACTTTCCCTCTCTTTTTTTTTGTTCAATCTGTGCTGGTCCTGCCCACCGCACCGCACTCCGCACGCCCTGTGTTGGAGGCGGGCCTCTAACCTATGGCTTCGTGAGTGTATTTCCCCAGAAAACGAAGAAAGGGTGCTACAGGTTTATATGCACGTGTGCGTTACGCCAAAACATCCGGGGTATCTCCATGGGCATCCACTTGAGGCGGCATCTCCCAGCTGGGGTGGATGCGGTGGGCGCCCCTCCCCCGGCCCTGAGAAATCGTTTGTCCCTCACCCTCCATCCCCCGCACAAACTCTCACTACACTTTTATCTCTCTTTCACCATTTCCGCGGAGGTGCCTCTCCGCAGCGACGCAAAAATATTCTCTTTTTTTTCACGCTCATTTCGTTTCATGTGCAATTACCTCGCATTCTTTCTTTTGTTATTTCGGGTGCCGTCGTGCACTACCCCCACCCGTCACCTCTTTCCTCTGTCTGTCTTGTTTTCTTGGAAATATGATTCATGCTTGATTGCGAAAGGGCAAAAAAAACAAGTAATGGAAGTGGAGGAGGACAGAGAGGCACTCTGTGAGTAGGCTGATGAGGTGAACACATCCGTTTTTGTTGCAGCTGGTGCTTTTTTTTTACGCGCATGCATTTGTATGCTTGTATCTTTGGTTTTGTTCATGGGCGAAACGGCAGTTTGATGGAGAGCGAAAGAGAGTGATTGATGGCGGGGGTAGGGACGTGCATGCTCGTGGACGTTCTGTGCTGTGTTGTTGTACGTCCAGAATAATGTATTACCTCTTTTTTTTGTTTTGCCCCGCCGCTTTTGTATCCTCGAGTGCTTTCGAGCAGCGGTGGAGTTTTTGCCTCCCTTCTTCCAAAAAGCCCAGTCGGATAGGCTGCCTAATAAAGGACAACAAAAGCGCCACTTGATCTTCCACATATTATCCTCTCTCCCCTACCCTTCCCTTGTCCAGTACCACCACCTCTCCGCCACCTTTCTCTCTCTCTGCTTCGACTTCTTCCTGTATCGCTTTCCTTCTCGCTTGAAGTGTATGTCACTCCCACGAGATGGTGCTGGTGTGTCATAATGAGCGACACAGGGCGAGAAATGTCGTTCCAAAGACGTGGAAGGGTATGTGTCTGTGCTTGTGCGTCTTAGCCGGTGACCGTGCCAAATCTGGCGGACGCGCATATATACAGGACCCATAGGTACCAGAGGATGAGGGTTGGAGAGAGGGTAGAGAGGTGAAAGGCGGTTAATTCGTGCCTTGCTCAAAGACAAGATGGAGATGGAGCAAAATCTCCCTACGCGAGCGATTTGGCAACGCTGGCGGGAAGGACAAGGCTTCTGTGGAGCAGCAGAGCGAATGCACGCGCGTCTGCGGCTCGCGCCAGCTGCTCTGAGGGAAAGCTCCTTCATCTCCTTCGATCGAGCGCGAAGAAGCTCCGCCTGCGTCAAGGTGGGGAACGGGCCTCGAGCGTGCGAGCCAAAGTTGCTTTCCACGGTGGAAATGCCACGCCCGGGCAAGCGCACCGTGACCTGGCGTTGATGTGGCCTCAACTCTGGCGTCTGCAGGAGCGTGCTTCACTATTATGTGGGCGAATTTACTCACAGCATTGTCCCCACTGCTGTCTTCGCTTCACTTTCCTTTGACTTTTTTTGGGAGCGTCATCTCTGCTCAGGTGTTTTCGTGTGTGTGTGTGCTGCTTCCCGTTTCGCCCGCACCATACAGACGGTGAACGGCAACGAAAAGGCACACCATGGCAGGCGGAAGGTAGGTGAAGAACAACTGCGAACAGTATTCATCACGCGCACTGCACTCGCCTGCGCATGTTTGCGTGTACAGCAACCGAAGCCAACGGCCGCAACAGAAGACAACGAAGAGAAGGAAGCTGGACTGCTAGAACGAGCGATCACGAAAAAAAAAAGGAAACCGCCGTTATCCATTCACTTACGCGTTTCTTTCTCCACCTCGCTTCTCCCTACTTTTCCTCTCCCCCCCCCCACCGATAACGCCCACCGACACAACTCGCGCACGATCCTACGTGTGCTAAAAGAAGACAACCTCTTCTTATTCTCTGCGTGATTCACCCCTCGCCACTCGTGAGCCACCGACGCTCTTGCTTTGTGGCCCTCCCCCACGGCACTCGAACATCGCTTTGATCTTCGGCACTGCTTAGCAGAGGTATACGAAAAAAGAAGACGCACGCGCTGAAACGACGAGAGAGGCCGTGGCGGCGTGCGTCCTGCGAGCTCGGAACTTCTCAGAGACTGGCGCAGGGCCTTCGTGATCCGTCTTGTGGACATGACATACGAGGGCACTGCTAGTTGTTCGTTTGGGTGTGAACGAAGGGTACGACTTCAGCTACGACAAGTGAGTAGGCACAAGTTGCTGGCACGCGATCTCGGCGCACCAGCGAAGGTATAATGCACTTTTCGGCTGCCGAGACTGCCGTTGAGCCGCCTGTGCAGCGGCAGCGTTTCGAGGATGAGTCCGTGGAGGAGAAATCGTTGAAGGAGCGTCTGCGGAACTCGTGGCCGCAATTGAACATCACTGATGACGATGGGAAAGGCCCGTCGGTGTCGGCAAACGCTCTGTGGTCGATGCTGTTTGACCACGACCGCGCGCACGAGCATTGCCAAACAGAGCGGTGGACGTTGCGCAGCCGCTTCGGTGCGCACAATCGCTTTGCTCTCTGTGTCACCTTCCACTCCGTGGCCGTCGTCAGTGATGTTGACCCGCCAAAGGAAGACTCTCTGCTGACGCACGCGTGCGTGGTGAACTGGTCCATCACGGACCACGAGCAGAAAAAATACTACCGCTTCTGCGCCGCGGATGACCGTGCACCAGCGCTCTTCTCGATGATGGTTGCCAAGAAGACGATACAAAATCAGCCTGCGATGCTTCAGGCGATGCTGGAGCAGTTCAATAAGGAGCGCCTGGTGCTGCCAGATCAGCTGCTGGACGAGGCTGCTTCGACACGTTTGACGGAGCTCGACGTCCAGTTCGGCAAGAACACACTGAAAGCAGCCGCGCCCGCCGTGAATCGAGTGCATCAACTGCTGGTCCCGAGATACACCCTCCACCTCGAAGGGGTAAGCAGCGAGCACGAGGAGAGCGACTTGTCGAAGGAGGTGCGCGCCGTCGTGGATCTGACGTTCATGCCTCGCAGTATTCCGCCAGCTCTCGGTGGCACGCGTGGCATCGTCTCCACCGGCAACTGGGAGGACGACGAGTTCTCCTACTGTCTTCACCACACTCGACTGCTCGGTGGCTCGCTGCGGGTGACACGCGCCTCCGACAATCTCGAGCTGGCGCGTGAATTGGAGGTAAATCTTGGCAGCGTTTGGGTGGAGCACAGCTTCGGTGGCGTGGTGCCTCGCAGCGTGGAAGAGGCGCGCTTCGTGCGGGACCTCCGCTGCCGCCGTATTGCTGAGGAGACGGAGCACATGGTGCACGACCACTGTCTCATTCGCCTATACGACAAGATGGCACAGTGTTTCAGCATTACTCGTGTTATGTCAGCGGAGACTGGTGCCGTCAAGAGGTGCGACGCCACCGTGCATTCTGCGGCGAGCAAGGAGGCCTTCCAGCACAGCAGCGGCGTCATCATGAACGACGAGACAGACGAGTCGTATATGAGCAGCGAAACGGGAGTCGTGTACCCGACGCGGTGGCGTGTCGAGTGTCCGACGAGCGACGGCTGTCGGGTCGTGCTACGCCTAGCGGCAACGCTGCCGAATCAGGAGATGATCACGTGCCTTGCCCAGCCCAGCGAGTGGGAGGGTACCGTGACTGTGGCAGGCAAGCTGATCATGGCCGACGGCAGCGTCACGGAGGTGAGGGGGGACGGCTTCGTGACGAGCCGCGGACGCGGCAAGCTATACATGGCAAGAGATCTGTTCGGCATGCTGCATGGCCTGGGCTCTGCCGCGATGAAACGGGCAGAGGTGGCGGCGGCGGGGTCGTGGGAGGCAATCGCTGAAGGACCCGGCTTGGTTGCGCTAGCTGCACTGAAGGTGGCCCTGAAGACGCAGCAGTTCGACTTGACACCCTCTCAACAGGTGGTGCTGGCGGCGCTCTTGGGCACGTACGGCTACATTTATCATCACCCTCAGGAGGTGGAGGAGGTGAAGAAGGCGTTGCAGTGGTGCTACAACCGATGGATGACTTTTTACGGCGCTAGCGCGATCAACTACCGGACCCTGACCCTTCGCGCTTTTATGATGCAGGAGCTTTGTGACGTGACTCACGCTAAGTGCGCCGCGTGGATCCAGAAGCGGGCCCAGGCCTTGGATATCGCGGTGCCGGTGTCGTACCTGTTCAACTCCGACGTGGCCGACAGCTGCGTCTTCTCGCTGCCGGCGCGTTGTCTACTGCTGCAACCGCCCTCCATGCTGGAGGTGTCACAGATTAAGGCGCTCATGGCCGGCACCTGGATCATGGACCCGGAGGAGACGGAAGGCAGCATGAACGCCGTGTTGCTAGAGCAGGGCGTCAACGTGTTGCTGCGCAGCGTGAACAGCAAGACGGTGCCGACCTGGGTTGTCCACGTGAACTGCGACAACAAGATTGTGATTGATGAGGTGACCATGCTCGAGCGGCGGCACTTCGTCATCGCGCTCGACGGGACGGAGTGGACGTGGGAGAGTGTCTCGCGCGGCTGGGTGAAGTCACGCTCGTGCATCTTGTCAGGAGGGCGCGAGCTGTATGTGGAGACGGAGGTGCAAGAGGGAATCGAGCGCGTCTGGTACCAGTTCCAGGACGGTGATAAGACGATGGTGCAGAACATCTTCTACTTTACGAACCCGACGACGTCGAAGCCTGTGGCTTCGTGCAAGCGACATTTTAAGATACAGCTCCCCCCTGGGTCTCCAACATCGGCCAAGAAGTAGATCACGGTGCGTGTATGTGTGTGTGTGTGTGCTTTGGGGAGGACGAAGTGAAGGAGCGGCCCCGGCCACAGCGCTTCTCTGCGGGTGGTGGTTCTCCGTCATTGCCCGCGTCGCCCCAAGCAGTGGCTACGCTTTTTTTTTTGGAACAAGGTGTACATGCCACTACCCCCACGCCACTCACGCGTTGCTGCAAGGCGGCCTTGGCGTCGATTGATGATGCGTCCTGGCAGCGATCACTTTTCCGAAGTAGCGGTTCGACATTGTGAGAGAGGGGGTGCAAAAATGTCTCGCACATCGCCTTTCTTATCTCTTCCATGTTGTGCAGAAGACGTTGAGCATTGCTGCATGTGATTACGGTGTGCTGCTGATGACCTGCGGGAAGGTGCGCCACTGCACGTGAGACTCCTTCCGCCCCTTGCCCTTCGCCCAACGGAGGTGCGCGTGTGTGACACACAGAGAAGAAAACTCGGGAGACAGACAACGCAGGCGTCTGCCGTGGAGACGGCGGAGGAGGAGGAGTCGGGGGCAGGAGGGTGGATTCCATCTTGCGAGTGAAACGAGGCGAAAAGAGCGAGAAAGAAAACAAAAACGAAAGAGGCAAACGAAAGGCCCACGCACACGCACATGCATCCTGAAACGAAAACGGAGGGCACATCGAGCATGCACGCGACAAGAGGCAAGCAGGCGCATGCGCTCCACTGGCGTTCTGCCTTGTTTTCCCACTCGATAACACAGCACCACTCCGTTGATCATGAGGGCTCTTTCTGAGCGACTGCCTGTTGCCGTCTACAACGGAGTCGGAAATTTCAAGAGGAAAGGGCAGAGCACGTGTTTTGCTTTTCCAAGTGATACCTCACTCTGGATTAGCTGGCTCCTGTGGAGCAAGCACGCAACACAACCAGTTTCTATGCAGACACAGGGCTGCTCCTAGGCTGATGACCTTCTTTCATCGTCTCCGGATATGTGTATCTTTATCTGCCTCCTCCTGTTTTCGGCTTTGCTTGATTGCTGCGTCTCTTGTTGAGTATGCCACCGTGAAGCCTTTTCTTACAGTTTCTTTCGTTGAGTCTTGTTCCTCTCCACCCTTAGCACAGCGCGCACTAAACACGCGCACGCACAACTGTCAAACTCTCTCCCCCGAACATACCGACATTCTGGCTTTTACGCTCAGCGTCGGTATCAACTTGCTTACAGACAAGTGGCCCGCACTTGCCCTGGCCGTTTTGGTTTTTGTAGTCGCCGGCTTGTTTCCCGTCGGAAGAAAGAAGAAAACGGAGTTCCCGTGCTAGCCTGTGATCGTACCGCCACCTGTCCGCTCTATCCGACGATCCTCCAGCTGCATCTGCACACGGATACCGCGCATCTTCCTGCTTTCTACTTGTCTTCTTCACGCCAGGTTTCTCTGCAGAGCCCGCACAACGTTCGCTGAGCTGTTCCTATTTCGGCGCACTCGGCTGCACTGTCACGTCGTACAGTGTGCTGGGTGCTTCTACGCCTTTTCCCGCCGGCGTTCTATTCCAGTTTTCGTTTTCATCTCGTCCCCGCCTGTCAGACCCTCTCTACGACATCTTCTCGGTAGTTGGAGCTGGCCGTCAAGTCACTGGGGGGGGGGTGTCAGCGACAGCGCCGGAGGAGAAAGACGCGCGCAGAACGCACGTGCTGTTTTTGTCACGCGAGCGCCAGCCGTTCCCCCTTTTTTTTTTCTTGTCTCTCGCCCGTGTCAAGTGTGCGCCAAGGACACGCATCACCTATAAATTCCCGCCTGCATCCACGAACGCATAGCTGCAAACCCCCGAAACACAGCGCACGGCAAAATGGAGGCCGAGAGCAAAGTGTTGATCGACCAGAAGTATCTGGACAAGCAAAGCCGGACCATCGGCACCTATGGCCTCGAGACCATGGCAAAGCTGATCGCCTTCAAGGTTATCATTGTCGGCTGCGGTGGCGTCGGGATCGAGATCGCGAAGAACCTGGCACTCGCTGGCATTCACACCATCCGCTTCTATGACCCTCGGAAGCCGACGGCTCAGGACATGGGCGTGAATTTTGCCGTCACGCCGCAGTCCATGGCATCGGGCAAGACGATGGCGGAGCTGTCTGCCGCCTATATTTCTGAGCTGAACCCAAACACGCGCGTTCGAGTGCTTGCAGAGCTGACGACGGCCACCGTCTCGGACAACGTCGCCCTCATCTTCACGGCCGCCGCGCCGGATCTCAGCCTGACGACGCTGAGCGAATGGAACGCTTTCTGCCACAATCACACGCCGGCCATCTCATTCGTGTTGGCACTTCAAACGGGCACGATGGGTTCCGTGTTCGCGGACCACGGCCCTTCCTTCGTCGTCAAGGACGCCGACGGGCGACCCATGCTACAGAAGCTGATCACGGAAGTCGTGACACTGCGTGACAAGACGGGAGAGATGTACACGCGCATCCGCTACGAGACACCAGAGGGGCAGACACCCGGGGCCTTGCGCGACTATACGCAGATCAAGCTGAGCGAGGTACAGGGACTCCTGAAACCGGACGGCACCTCCGTGAATGGTCAGGTGTATGACGGCGTCGTCTGCCCCTCCGACCCGCGCGATACGGTGCGTGTGTACCCGGCGTTCGAGACGCAGGGGTACAGCCCGTATGAGACAGGCGGCTTTCTTCACGAGTTGAAGGAGGTGAGGGTGCTCTCCTTTCGGCCCCTCAGTGAGGCGCTGGCGGCGCCAGGCGCTTTCGTCCCAGTGAGCCCGATGATGGACAACTCCGAGGAGTCAGTGACCCATGTGACGCTGCATGCGCTGCTGCGTTACGCCGACGCGCACTCGGGAAAGCTGCCTGAGCTGCACAACGCAGCGCAGGCCGCTGAGGTAGTTGAGCTGGCCAAGAAGGTGCTGGAGGAGAATAAGGCGATGCCGGCGCCGCCGGAGCAGCGCACCACCGGCAAGCCCGGCAATGCGGAGTTCCCGTACAAGGTGCCGCCGCCGCCACCGCCGGCGCCGTTGGTCCTCGAAAACCTGGATGAAAAGGCGGTGATGGCGGAAGCGCTCCTCGCCCGTGCTGAGCTGCAACCCCTCGCCTCCTTCTTTGGTGCTGTCGTAGCGCAGGAGATTGTGAAGATTACTGGCAAGTACTCGCCGATTCACCAGTGGTTCCACCTCTCCTGCGCAGCCGTGCGGCCCGAACGAGCCGACCACAGCAGTGAAGAATTCCGCCCGATGAACTCGCGCTACGATCACATCATCTCCATCTTTGGCAAGGGCTTCCAGCAGCTGCTGCAGAACCTGCGCCTCTTCATGGTTGGGTGCGGGGCACTCGGCTGCGAGAACGTCAAGAACTTCGCACTGTGTGGCATCACCTGCGGCACCGGCGGCTCCCTCGTCGTGACCGACAACGACCGCATCGAGGTATCAAACCTCAGCCGGCAGTTTCTCTTCCGCGAGGAGAACGTCGGGCAGCCCAAGTCGGCGGCTGCGGCTGCCCGCATGCGGCAGATGAATCCCGATGCGAACGTGGACGCTCGCCAAGACTTCATTGGCACGACCACCGAGCACCTCTACCCCGACACTTTCTGGCAGTCGCTGAACGTTGTCGTCAACGCGCTGGACAACATAGAGGCCCGCCTCTATGTCGATCAGCAGTGCGTCCGCTTTCAGAAGGTGCTTGTCGAGGCAGGCACAATGGGTACCGGCGGCAACGTCGACATTATCGTTCCCGGCAGGACGTCGTCGTACGCCGACGGCGGCGCGGCGGATCAGACGGGCGGCATTCCCATGTGCACGCTGCGCAACTTTCCGTACATCTACGACCACTGCATAGAGTGGGCCCGCGCGCAGTTCGACGATATGTTCGTGTCCCCAATGCAAACGGCGCAGCAGATCATCGAAGACCCTGCCGCCTTCACCCAGCGCATCCACCACGAGGTTTCTAGTGGTTCAAGCGCTGGCGAGCGGCGTAGCCTCATTGACAAGAACGTGGGCCCGCTCAAGTTGCTGAAGCGGACGCTGACGATTCTTGCCGATGGGCCGACGATGGACAGGTGTGTCGCGCTTGGCTGGGAACAGCTCTTCAAGATGTTCCGTGACCGCATTCTAGATCTTCAGGCGGCCTTCCCGCGCGGCGCCAAAAAGAAAAACGGCGAGGATTTCTGGTCGGGACATCGCAAGTATCCAACAGCGCTCCAGGTGACGGCCGCCGACATTACGACGAATCCAGACGCAAAGAACTTCCTGGTGGCGGCGATCAACCTGTATGCGTGCATGTTCGGGGTGCACCCGCCCAAGCATGAGGCGCGCTTCAACGATGAGAAGAACCGCTGGATGCAGGAGTACCGTACGGACGCGTGGATTCAGGCAGAGGTGAGCAAGCTGTCGACGCCGGCGTACGTGGCTGGCTTCGTCGACAACCTCGACGACGACTTAGCAGCCAATGCGCAGGAGGGCAAGCAAGTTACCATGGAGGAGTCCGAGGCCGAGCTGCAAGGGCTGCTGGCGGATGTTGCCGCTCTGGCAACCAAATGCAAGGGCAGCAGGGCGGCAGCGCTGGAGTTCGAGAAGGACGACGATGATAACTTCCAAATCGACTTTGTCGCTGCGGCGAGCAACCTCCGCGCTGAGAATTACGGAATTCCGACGCAGGATCGGATGAAAGTGAAGCTTGTCGCCGGCAAGATCATTCCTGCCATCGCGACAACAACGTCTGCCGTGACGGGCCTGGGGCTTATCGAGCTCTTCAAGGTCTTGCAGAATAAGGACGTCTCGGTGCTGCGTAATGGTATGCTGGACGTGGGCACGAACAACTACGTTCTCTTTGAGCGCGATCTGCCCATCAAGAACTTCACCAAAGTGGTGGCCACCTACATCCCGGAGCAGGACTACACGTACAAAAAGAAGGTCATTCGCGTGCCGGAGGGGTTCACGAAGTACGACATGATTCGCATCCCTGTCACGCCGGCGACCACGGTGAAGGCGTTTGCGGCGGCGCTCGAGGCTGTGCTAAACAAGACCCTCCCCGATGGTGTCGACCAGGCGTACGAGGTGGACGGGCTCGGTGTCGGCAAGGGCATGCTGTGGAACGGCCGCTCAAGCCACGCAAACACGAATGCGTCGCTCATGAAGGTAATTGAGCAGCAAAAGGCAAGTGAGGCAGGCGGCACGCTACCGGCTCCGTTTTGGCAGAACCGCTTCCAGTTCTGTGACGTGTCCGCGACGGTTTCTATCGACGACGGCGATGACACTGTGGACGAGGTAGATGTGGAGACGGCTACCGTGTGCCTTGAAATTCAGCAGTAGCCGAATCCGAAGCTGCTGACTGCAAGACCCCCCCCCCCGGCGTGCGAGGGGGGAAGGGATAAGGAGAACGGGCTCTTGGCGCACTGAAGTGTGACCTCTGTAGGCGTTCACCCGTTCCGCACAGATCACATATTGCACAAGGGCTGCTGAGCTTTCTCCAGTGAGCAACGTTCTCGCGGGCGCATGTGCCCAGAAGGATTTCAATCGTATTTGTGGATTATCGACGCGGAGCACGAGTCGCGGGCTTTGTCTCCTCGTGTGGAAGGAGGGAAAGATGCACGCTTAGGCAGTGGTGTGCTCTTCGCCGCTGTTACTGCTTCCCTTTGCTTGTTTTGGCACCAGCGCCGGTTGAGCTTCTGCACCAGTACGTGTGTGTGTGTGTGCGGGCGTTTACTTACTTTTTCTTCGCTATCCTTGGGTGCATCGCCGCCCTTGATGGCACCGACCACCTCAGTGTGTGATATCCAGGGGCCTAGTGTCCACATTCTTTGTAGGGGAAGCCAAAAGCCTGCAGCTTCCACTCGGGTACGGCTGTCGGACTCTCGGCGTCGGCGAACGGGTCTGGACGGGCGCGGTGCCGAAGAGACGTGCGGTCATGATCACGTTTGGACCAGCCCACTCGGCATTTGTGTCGACAACGCAACAGAGACATGCTTCCGCCTACAAGTGTTCTTCCGTTGCTGCGCTGCGGCGATGATGAGCGGAATCCTGGACCGAGCCTGCGCGGTGCGCAGTGGAGTGGCAATAACCTGCAAGATGCCAGACACTGTTTGGGTGTACCGGTGCTCTTGACATAGTCGCAGCGCCGCAGAGGTAGGGGAAGGGTGGCTGTTTTGCATATATTCACTGAAGTGCTCATTGTAGGGTGACTCGTTGAAGAAAAGGACAAATTCAAAGTCTTTCGAAGAGCCGCATGTATATGTGTACGTAGCGCGCATCTGTGGCGATGTAGCCATCCTGATTGGCTAGCCGCCATTCGATGGTAAGAGCAGCGGCGGCGAGGGCTTCATCCCCTACAAGTGCGGCAAGAAACGAAGAAAAACAGCGCGAAGACACGAGAGGAAAGGTGAAGAGCTGGTGTTGTGTCCCAGACAGTGGATACCCCTAAATGCTTCCTCTCTGCTCAGTCGAGCGAGAGAGGCCGTGGCGCCTCTTGATGCATGGCGTGTGTTGCTGGTTGCCGTGTGGCGTTCTGCCCACGGGCGGTCTGCACTTTCTTCCATTCTCTCACTGGCTCTCCAAGAGCCTGCCGCTTGAGCCAGTCTCGCCTTGTGAGAGGGGAGCTGTTTGCTTGCAACGCGTGGCACCGCGGAGCTGTCCATTCGCTGTGTATTCGGACTCGCCATTCCTCTGCTTGTTACATCGTCTGCCCTTTCCCGACGTTGACATCCATATCTACATGCGCATGCACACAGACACACGCGCACACACACATACACACACACACACACACATCCTAAAGCTACTGCTTCTTGCATGAAGAGAGTGTGGTGCCCTCTCTTCGACTGCGGCTGTCTTTCTACTCCGTGCGTGTATGTGGTGTGCTTTCTTTTCTCTGTTTTCTGCCGTGCTAGCTACGCTGTCTAGCACGTCTTAGCGTGTGTTTGTGCGAGTGCGTGTGTGTCGTTGCTGTATGCATGGCTGGGTGCAACGTCGCCGGCTGATGCTGCCGTTTTTATTAGCCGTTGCCAGAGCGCAAAGGTCGAGCACACCAGCGTCGATGTTTGCCCACGCTTCTCAGGCGAAGCTGTGAACAACGTGCGCAGGGGCTTTCAGTGCTGCGTAGCGTTAGCAAGGCAACATGCCTGAATCTGCAAAGCCCCCGCGTCACTTGGAGGAAGTATTCCTCTTCATCTTGTCACTGTCGGCGCGTGGAACGGCGAACCGCAGTGTTTACGATCCTTTGTGAACTTCCTTCCGCGCGTTTCATGATCAGACCAACGAGGCGGCTCTCTATTCCCAAGCACTCATAACCGCTGATGTCGAAGCTGCTCATACAATCCGCACGACAATCACGTCAACGCCTGGGAGCCCACAGCGAGGTGCTGTCGCGGCGTCACATGGCCGCGTCGTGCTCGGAGTTGCAGGAACCCACATGATTAACGAGAGCGCGTCCTGCGCCAGTGCGCAGGTGGCCGGCCAAGAGGCTCGAGCCAAGCCCCCCCCCCTCCCTTCCCCGCCAGCTCTGCCTTCTGCTCCCCATTCCCGCTTGCTGGGGGAGCAGACGCCCACGCACCACGGCATTGGAAGCCGGCGCTTCTCTGTCGGAAGCATGGAGATGTCAGACGTGTAGCAGCCGGATGGCCTGGTCGCGCATCCGGTGGACCTCGAAGCGGTGTGACTGACCTTGAGCCGAGTAAGATAGAGATTGAAAGATTGGCCGCGCGCGAGCCGACTTGCTGAGCGGGCCGAGGAACGTCACAGGAATGAACTCCTTTCCTTCGCTGTGATGTGACGTGAGCGAGAAACAGAGCACGGATGAAATGATGCACAACTTGCCTTTGAACAAAGAAGCTGCAACAGACGCCATCCTGTGAGGTAAGAGTCACGGAAGCAGTGTAACGGCCGGCAAACCTCGCGCGCTGCCATGGCCAAACATGTCGGCAACGGCCCGCTTGTGCGGCGCCGCGTCTCTTATAGCTGGGTGTCGTGTTTGTCCCTGTAAGACCGTTGTTGGCTTCCACGATATTGTGCAATATGAGCAGGCACGTGCACGGCTCTGGTTGCCGTTCGTATGTAGCGTTTCGTTGAGTTGTGGCCCCTCTTCTCCGACCCTTTTTTTCAATCGGCACTGTCCAACTACCACCCCACCACCACCACCACCCACCGACCACCACTCTCTCTTACTCATTATCACCGCACCCGACTTCTTCATCCGCGCTCGCGCGCCGCAATGCAGAGAGATCCGACGAACACATCGACGGTGACGCAAAGTACAAAAATCAAAATCAAAAAAAAAAAATGAGCGTGCCCCTTCTTAGACGGCGCTGCATCAACACAAGGAAACACACGAGTAGGTCAATCTGTCCTCTCACCTGTACACAACGAATTGCAACCCGTTGATAGACTTGCTGCTTTGGGCGTGGTGGCCGCTCGCACGCCTGCTGGGCGCGTCTTTTTTTGTCCTCTTGGCGAGCCCCACGCACAGCCTCGTCTGGGCATTTTTCCGCTTCGCATCTATTCAGGTGTGCGGGGCCTGCCGGCCCCTCCCGCTGCTTTTCCTTTTCGTACGCTGTTCTAGCGAGTGACGCTGCACCTTCTCTCCTTCCTTACTGTTCCTTCTTAGTTGTTGCTGTCTGTGACTCTCGCCACCATCGCTCTACCGCCTCGCCACCAGAGGGTACCACATATAGACGTCATAATGGTCGCTTCTATCACATTTCGACTAAAGTCCAGCAACCATGTCGGCACCATCGACATGGAAGGCAGCGTCATGTCGTGTCGTGATGCGCAGCAGGCGATTGCAGCAAAGCTGTGCGCGCCGCCGGAAGAGATCAATGTGTTTCTTGCAGGCAGCACGGCGCTGTTGCACCCAGAAGAGGATCTGCCGGCGTATGCGGTGGTGGATGTAGTGAGGCAAACGCACAGTGGCAAGCCGCTGTTTCTGACACGTCCCAGGCTTCCGCCGCTGTCTTCCTCTCTAGATAGCATCCCTACCTCCTCTGGATTTGGAGGCCCAGCCGGTTTTGGTGACGGGCATGCGCTGACGGAAGAAGAGCGACTCGCGCAGCTGCAGGCGGAGGCTGCCCTCGACACGGGCATTGACGAAGTGAGTAGTCGCTTTCGTCGAGGCGGGCGCGGTGGGCGTGGGGGCATGGGCGGTGGCCGTGGCGGCATGGGCGGAGGCGGCGGGAGCGACCTCTTCTTGGGCGGTGGCCGAGGCCGCGGTGACGCGGTGCGCGCCAACATGGAGGATAACTTTCGACCTCCGCCAAAGGGGTACATCTGCCACAACTGCGGCAAGGGCGGCCACCTGATTCAGCACTGCCCGTCGGCAAAAGGTGGCAAGGCGATGAAGGTGCTTTCGTTTCCGGTGGGGATCCCTGAGAGCATGCTGGTAGAGTGCACTATGGACGACCCAGCACCCAAGTTCATCACGCGCGACCACCGCCTGGTGAAGCGCCGCGTAGACCCCTCGGTGTTCACCGCCATTTCCGTCGCCGGCATCGGCGGCGCCGTCTCCGGCGATACCGTGCGCGACGACGATCTGCATGAGATGGCTCTCAGTCGAGAGAATGCTACGGAGCCTGCGAAGGTAAACAGTGCTTCGGCCACCACTGCGGAAGCATCGTCGCCAACAAAGCCCACGGATGTGGCGCTAAGCTGCGTCGTGCACAACGGCGTCGCCCGCGAGGCGATGAAGCTGCCGTGCTGTGGCCGCCTCATGTGCCAGGGCTGCTTTACCAAGATGGCCGAGGAGGCGTTGGACGAGACACGTAGCCTGGACGACGAGGACGACGGCGGCGTAGTCTGTCCTGGCTGCAAGGAGCCGCTCATCATGGATGAGGTGGTGCCGGCAACGGAGGAGCGAGAGAGGATCAAGCAGCTTCTGCGCGAGCGCAAGCGTGAACGTGACGCGCAATGAAGTTCGGTGTGTTGCTTTTCCCTTTCTCTGTTTGGCTGCGGCCCTCCTCTGGCGGCGTCGCTTCCCTTGATGGGGCTGCCACATGTTGGCAACTCGTGATCGAGCGCCTATTGTTGTCGTCCCTTTGTGCTTTCCTCGTCTATCCGTGCCCATCATTTGACAGGTGGAGAGAACAAGAAAGACCCGCCAAGCCACGTGTACTACTACCCGCTCCCCCCTAAACTCGACGAACAGCAGCGACGAAGGCAATAACAAAACGCGAATGTGAGCTGGCGCGTTGACGATGCGCTTCCAACACTTTATCACACGCACCAAAGCCCAGCATCCGTGCACGTCTTGGGATCGGATCTTTTTTTTCTCTGCAACCAAAAAGGGAGCCTGGTCGAGAACACAACTGAAGAGAACGGCTCACGTGCGCCTGCGGGGCGGTCACCTTACCGCGAACGCATCCCTGCAGCTGCGAGTTGCTGACGGTTTCACAGGGGCTGGCGCGGACGACTCTATCGTTTCTTCGGTCTCGGTGCAGTGATCGTGCCTCCTCGACCTGGTTCTTGGCCCGCTCTCGTAGAGTGTTGAACTTCATACCCTTCATTCTCTGCGTTTCCCTATTTTTTTTTCCGCAGGTGTCACACGCAACCACAGCTCCCCCACCCGCCCACCACCACCACTTCCTCCTCCTCGGATACCCTTACAGGCCTTAGAACACCCTTCGTAGTGCTTTCTTTTGTTTAGTTTTGTCTCTCGCGTCGTTGCGCGCATTCGCTGCTCGCGCGCGCGTGTGCCAATCGCATTGGTGAGGTACCCTCTGAAAGGAAGGGAACCTCTTCGTTGTGGTTCTAGTAGTGGGCGTTGTAGAAGGAGCTTTAGGCTCGGGAGAACAACTCCCCGCCCTCTGCACCTGCTCTTTTCTCTTGTGTGCGAGCGTGAGTCTTTGTGCGTGGGAAGGGTGCAGGCACGATCGCCTGTGTGCGCCGTCCATCCCATATCTCTGAGACGCGCTCGGTAGCCACTAAACACAGCCGGAGAAGCACAGATAGACACACACAGACACACACAGTCTCACCTCTTTCCCTTTGTGTGTTCGTTTTCGAATTTGTGCCTATCGCTTCACTAGGGAACAGATAAGCGGAAGAGGTGATGTTTAGCCGTGAACCTTGAACTGCTGGCACTATCCTCTCCGTTGCGCGTTCGCTCTATCTATTTCTCTGCAGCTCACCGTGTAGGAGCACTGCGCCTTCTTTTTCAAGTAGTGGCCGTTATATACGTTTACGATTTGCGTGTGCTACTCTTCTCCATCGCATCCACTTGAGGTTGTGGAGGGTTTATGCGTGGGCATGTATGCGTATGTGTGTTAGCCTCTCCTTGTCTCCCCCTCTTTTGTTCGTATCATAGCTCTCTCTTTTTCTCTCTCGTCGTGTTTGCCCGGTCGCTGCCCTTTCTTTTCCCGCCGCCACTTTGCCGAAAGCACTGCTCCGACTTATCACGTCTGCACAGCGGCCGCTAACTCATTCCGTCGGCTACTTGCGTCTCTCCACCAGCTATGACCAGCGTCTTCACCTATGGTGCCTATGGCCCCAACCCCATGGCTAAGAAGTACGGCGAGATGGCCGTGAAGTCGTCGAAGTGCGGATCGAAGAACTTTGTGTACACCAAGGCGCACGATGATCCGCATAGCTTCCCGCGGCACCACCATCGCCAGGGCGACAACCCCGTGCGGCTCTCCTTCACGTGGGCTCGCTGGCGGTGGATAGTGCATGACTTTCGCATGTTCGGCCTCTTTGGCGCTCTGCGGAGGCACTACTACATCGGTGAGGCCTGGCGCCGCAAGGATGAGAAGATCTTTGTCGGAAAGGACGAGAACGGCAACAAGTACTGGCAGAGCCGTCGTGCACAAGGTACGTACTTTGTACGCATACTCGAGCCGGTTGATCCGCACTGGTTCCGCGGCCAGTCTCCACACGCAGCCAGCCCGATGTGGCTGAAGTGGATGCAGGGTGGCGCCGCGCACACTCCGGCGCAGATGAAGGCGCGTGGTGAGTGGGGGTACAACTCTCGTCTTGGAATCCCCATGCCGTTCAACATCAAGTACAACGAGTGGTCGCCGCTCAACGCCGGCAACATCTACACACGCGATCCGATGTGGGTAGCCACGACGGGTCTCCTCGTCAATCCGGAACGCCGCGCACTGCAGGAGGCGGGCTTCTCGCGGTGGATGTGGCAGAAGGGCCTGCCGGTCTACATGCCCTTTTGCGGTGTGCATGACTACTCGGATGAGCTGGTGGAGGAGTTCTACCGTGGCCAGTGGGCCTTTGGCCACGAGAGCAAAGGTAACGATCATGATGAGTGGCGCAACTAATCGGTACAAGTGGACGGCCACGCAGGCGGCAGTGTGTGTGTGTGTGTGTACTTGTCTGCTCTGCGTGTTTTTCTTTTTGAAGAAAAAGACAAGGTGCGGCTTGCCCATTATCGCACGTAGGTCCTCCTCCCCCTCCCTCCCTCTTTGCTGTTTCGGTGCCGTAGAAGATGTGCCTCCTGCTCCCGCGTCGCTGGCTCTTAACATCTCAGATGCGGTCCTCTGGTGTTTCTGCTGTAGTTTCTTTGCTTGCTCCTTCCGGCCCAATGGAGTGGCCTCGTGGACCGCGGTGTGCGAGCGTGATTTCTTCTTTCGGGCCGCATCACATGTGCGTTTTGCTTCTTTCACGGTGCTGTGTCCCACACCTCCTCACTTTCCATCCTTTCCTATCCGAGTGCTGCCGCCCGTGTTGAGGATTTCATGGAGCGGGCCATCTGTGTTGTTGTCTCGTGCGTCCACACGGCGAATGAGCACGTGCCGAAGAAAAAAAAAGCAAAAGAGCAAGGGACACGCTCGCTCCAATAAGCGACGCACGATCCAGCAATCGAGAAGCGATCAATGACCATGGTTGGCGTGCTCGGTGGGTTTCTCACCTGCCGCTGTCTACTTGCTGATTAGCGCGGTGACGGCGGGCGTGAACATGTGTCCTCGTCACGAGCAACAAGAGAAAGCGAGGGGAGCCTATACCACTTTGGCGGCGCCGTGCTCGCCGACTTGCCAAAGCCGAATTCCTGCGACGCTACCCCTCACCACCCCACCCCTTTCGGCGACTGAGCGCTTTACTCGGGCTTTACTGACCTCTCCGTGCTTGTCGTGTTCTTTCCACCTTGTTCTCTCTGCTCGCATGTCCACTTCATCCCTTCGCCACCTCGTTTTGGGAAACCTCGATCAAGCATTCGTTTAGTCCGAAGGTGGAAGTGGCTTCTGCCTCGGAGCGGTAATACACCCGCTGTCGTTGTCGTGGTGGGCGCGTATGCCACTCCGTCTTTTCCCTGGATGGGCCCCATCGACTTCAAGGCCCAGGGCCCACTTAGGCAATGAGTCATTCGAGCGCACGGCAGCAGGGGGCGGGCGAGAAGGAAGAGATCAGGCGCATCAATCGTGAGTTGCAGCGCAACCTCATCTTGGAAACGGCCTTGATTGCCTTCGCCCTTGGTGTGCTGGCCTTGGCCGGCGTACTTCTCGCTGCACATGGATGGCACACGCACAACGACAGCCTATTCGCTCTTGGGCTGTATATTCTTGCTGTGCATATTGCCTTCCATGTCCTGGAGTTCCTTGTTGCCGCGTTCACTCGCCCTCACGACACCCACCCGGATGCCTTCATGGTGTTTCACTCGATACCGTACCTCATCGCGAGTGGAACTGCGCTGCTGGAATTTTTTGTGGAGGCATACGCCATCCCTGAGAGGTGGAAACTGGACCCCACTCGCCATACGCTGCTTGGTTTTTTCTTGCGAGTGAACTACACCTCGGCGCTGCTCTTCACATTTCTTGTCCTTGTTTTCTACGGCATCCGCGTCGTGTCAATGCTGCAGTGCGGCTCCAACTTTTCCCTCATGATTGAGCATGAGCGGCACTCCGGCCATCAGCTTGTAACGCATGGCCTGTACCGATATCTGCGCCACCCGGCCTACTTTGGATGGTTTTGGCGCACGTGTTGCGCGCAGTGGATTCTGGCAAACCCGGTCTCCGCCGTGGTCCACACGGGGGTAACCTGGTACTTCTTCCGGTACCGCATCGCCTACGAGGAGGCCACGCTGCAGCGACCAGACTACTTTGGGGAGGCGTACAAGAGATACAAGGTGCGCACCATCGTCGGGATTCCGTTTTTGTAAGCAGCGTCTGCTTCATGAGGCTGTATACTCGCCGTGCATCGCGCCTTGGCGGAGCGTCAGAAAGGAGACTGAGGCCTGCGCCGCGCGTGTTGTGTGTGCGTGTGTACCTCTATGGAGCTCCTCTTGTGCTATGCCCTCACAACACTGACGCGTCGTAGTGCAGAGCCAAAACGCGCACCGATGAAGTCATAAAAAAGCAAGATCAGTAGAGATAAATAAAAAAAAAAAAACAAGACACGGCGTAAACGTGCATTGATGTGATGTACCGCTGCTCATGCGACTTTATACCCGGAGTTTTCACCTTCCGTGCGATCCTACCAAGTCTGCGGGGCGACCGCAGACATGCAGCTCACTAGCCACGCTATGAGCGCACTCCTCACTTTCATGGGCCTCCTGCCATGATGCACGTTTACGAGGCTCACCTGTACCGTGGCGCTTGTCTCTGCGTTGATGTATTTTTGTCCCTCACCCCCTTTCTTGCTTTTTTTGTTCTACATGCATTTTGCTATACTGTTTTTTGGTGCGAAGGTTGTTGCGCCGCCTTGTCCTTTTCTTTTGTTTTTCTCTGCCGGTGAGTCACAGATACGCACGCAAGCCCTCGGCGCGCCATTTCTGCCGCGGCAAGCTGTGACAGGGCGACCCCTACCCCACTTACACATTAGATCTAAAAACGCGCAAGCTGATCATATATATATATATATATTCTCTATGTACAGGCGCACACACGCATCGCGCGCAATGCACCCGATCTTCGACTACATCTTGTCTATTCACTACCTGCCGGCCGGGTCGTCGGTGCTGCTGTCATGCCTTGCGGCGGCGTGGGGGGTGGATTGGAAGACGTGCCTCATGATGACCTGTGTGGGCTCACTTGTGACGTGCGCCGCCTTCTACGTTCAGCCCTTGCAGTGCTTTTCCCCGCTCGGGGGAAAGTTCAACGTGGGCACGCGTGAGGTGTGTGGTGAGCGCGGTGCCATGAAGCCCCCTGTCACCATCGTCTACCCGACCACCAGCGGCACGCCGCGGAGCGGAATCCAGTACATTCCGTTTGGCGAGCGCGGTTACCTGGCTGGCATGGCCAGCTACAGTAAAGTTCCCTACGCACTGGTGAAAGACCTTTGCCTTCTGCGCAGGAAGATGCGACCCGACGCGGAGCCGGCGCCGCTCTTCCAGCACGATGGCATCCCACGCCCGATGATCGTGTTCAGCCACGGTCTTGCCGGATTTCCGCACTTGTACAGCACACTGCTGATGGACCTCGCTGCGCGCGGTGCCGTCGTGTTTGCCCTGTCGCACATGGACGGCAGCGCTGCTTTCTGCCGCGACGCCGGGAGGGAGATTCGCATTTCGCTGAACACCCAGGTAGGCTGGACCACGGAGGATCGCGCTCCGCAGCTAGAGGTTCGCATCCGAGAGACCCTCAACACAATCAAGCGCATCCGCAGCGGCGAGCTACTGCTCGCGCTCGGGTACGACAAGGAGACGGTGGACACGTACATCGCAAGGGAGCCGCGCGTTCACCTCGTTGGGCATTCGTTTGGCGGCGCGACATGCCTGGCGGCTGCCCTGAATGACACGCAAGACGCGAGTGAAAGGGGCGGCGTGAGCAGCGTCGCCAGCACTGTCGTCTACGACCCGTGGATGATCCCGCTGCGGAAGACGATGTTCTACGACAAGCTCACGGACAGGAAGCAACCGGTCCACTTCACCACACCAACGCTGCAGATCTTCTCTGAGGAGTGGGTGCGGAGCAAGGAGCAGCACGCGTTCTTTGAGGAGGTCAAGGCCATCGTCGATGCGCAGCCGCGCTCGACTGAGGAGAGCGCTCTTGTGGCAGCAGTCGACGCCAAGCTGAAGGTAATGAAGACGTCATGGTACACGATAAAGGACTACCGCGGCACTGGGCACTTGACGTGCACGGACGTCTCATTGTTCAGTCCGGTGCTGTACCGCGCCGCTTACATGACGGCGTCACCGAGAGGCTGCATTGTAGCGTTCGCAGCAGACACACTGCGGTTCATTGAAAAGGTCTCCGGCCCGTTGCCCCTCGACACCAAACTTCTCAACGACTCGGCGCTCGCCGCTGCGCTGAGGGGGTAAAGGTTGTTTGCCACTTTACACGCCGAGCCACCATAAGCTGTCTCCCTGTTTCCGGCCATGCCAGCAACGAGAGGCAGAGATGCAGAGAACCGTAGTCCACGAAAACAGCGATGCGAGTCCTCGCACGGTGGCAAGCTAGCTGGGTGATGAAAACAATGCGACTTCTGCTTTACGAGGGCTATTGAAGTGCTGCCAACTCTCTCTCCCTCATACACACGCAGAAACAGCGAGCTCTCTTGAGATCGCTTGACACACTCCCGAGGTGGTTTGCCTCTTTCTTTCCGTTTTAAGAGTGTGTCGGACTGTCGTGCGGCGCTACTGCACACCGCTGTCTTAACCGCGCGTCTCTTATTTCACCATGATGTCTCCCTACCCACCCATGCAGCTCATCGGTGCGCAGCGCAAAGGGGTGCTGCGCGACCGTTGCCGGCGTATGGCGCCAAACAAAAAAGCAAAAGGAAGTCGTCAAGCTCGTTCCTTTTACCGTTCTCTTTTTTTTTCTTCCGATGTTGCAGATGGGAGAATTCTGGCGTGGGTCCGCTATCGCTGCCGCTGGGCCAATAGACCATTCGCACACTATTCTGCTCTCGGCCAAGTCACTGTAGCGCGAAAGAGCAAGGATAAAGAATAAGCAAGTGAAACACCGTGCGCCAGTTTAGTCTGTATTCCTCCAGGGGCAAGAGTGGGCCTTAACCCTTGTGGCGGAATGCGCGACAGTCACCGAGAAGATAGCACATACACAACCGTCTGCTTGCGCCGCCTTCTTATTATTGAATGTCAAAACACATATTGAGAGACCCATGTCACGAGCCGCCGCGCCAGATCACGGAATAGCGCGACTTGCAGCAGCTCTGGGCGCAGGAGCACGGCACGCAGGCCGGGTCTCAGAGGGCCCTGCCCCGAGGCTGGCCCGCCTCCTCCTCGAGCTCGTGCGGCGTGCGCGGTGGCCGCCCCCTGTTACGCGGGCGACAGAGACGCCGTCGCCACTGCCCTGGAGCGCAGGACGCTGCAGGCGACCCTGCTTGGATCGAGGCATGCGCCCCAGCGGAGGCCCGTCTGGCGCCCGAGGCGCGCGGCTCGATTTCGCGGCAGAGGGCGGTGCGCCCTAGACGACCAGAGTGTAGCCGTGGTGCCGCAGAGGTGGGTGAGCTGTGGTTGCGTGTGCGCTCATTCGTTGGCGTGTGCGTGGTAGAACAACACGCTGGAAGCAAGCGAGGATCCCTCTTCAACTGATTACCGGAGCGAAATGAATGCTTTCTTTTGCGACGTTATCTGGACTCTCTGCTGCTGCCCACGTATGCTCTTGCTATGCGCCTCACTCTGCTGGCCTTTGTTTCTTTTTTTTTTCTTCTGCCCTTCCTCCTTTCTATCAATCACCACTTCTTCACGCGTGCATCGTGACGAATCCGACATTACCCACACGCCCAGATATCTTTGATGTTTGCACTGCCAACCCATCGCACCTCTGCTTGTGGCTTTCTTGCCTCACATCGCTTCAGTTGCTGACTTCGACGTGACAAGTTTCATTCTCCTCCTGCGTTTTTGTGTTTTCTTTCACAAAAGAGCTCGACAAGTGCAAGGAAAATGCCGTCTCGTCGTATGCTGCACACCATGATTCGCGTCGGCGACCTCGACCGCTCCATCAAGTTCTACACGGAGCGTCTGGGCATGAAGGTGCTACGGAAGTGGGATGTTCCGCAGGACAAGTATACCCTCGTCTTTCTTGGCTACGCACCCGAGATGAGCTCGACGGTTCTGGAGCTGACGTACAACTACGGTGTCACATCCTACAAACACGACGAAGCGTACGGTCATATTGCTATCGGGGTGGAGGACGTGAAGGAGCTGGTGGCTGACATGCGCAAGCATGACGTGCCGATCGACTACGAAGACGAGAGCGGCTTCATGGCGTTCGTGGTCGACCCGGATGGGTATTACATTGAGCTGCTCAACGAGAAGATGATGATGGAGAAGGCGGAGGCGGATATGAAGGAGCAGGGCACTGCCTAAGGTCCCCAATTCTTTTTTTGCTGCGCTTCCTCCCTGTCTGCCTCGCTGACCACGATTCGTTCGCTCCGCCCTTCTGGCCTGGTGATTGCCGCCGCTTGTGTCGGCCGTGCTCGACCTTTCTGCGCCACTAATGCATGTCTTCCGCCTTATGTGGTTGGCCTTCGCACACCCGCCTGCCATGTGTTAGCGCTCTCTTCTGTCGCCGCGACAATCCTCTCTACCACCGTTTGCGGAGGAGTTCGGCCAACTGCTGTTTTCTCTCAAGGTGGAGGAGGAATCTCGGCCGGAGTGTGGCGAGGATGGTAATGGTTGAGGGGGCTTCGCTCCTTCTCCGTGACCTTTTCCTGCCCTCACCTCCTTCTTTCGATGATTGGTGCCGTCCCGAGCGTGCGCACGAAGATGGCCTGGCAGACCGTCTCGAGTACTCCACGCAGCTGACCAGGGGGGAGGGAGCCAGAGACGGACTGCTTAAATCTTTCGAACAATCTCTTGTGGCTCTCCAGCTTATCTTTGTTCTCCTCATGGAAACCGCGTCGCATGCCCCACCGACGCCAGCATTCTTGCAGTATCAGCTACGGCGCAGCAGGCAACTTCTCGCACTGTTGAGCGACCTTTTCTTTCCTGCGTTCTCTTTTTCGCACGGGACGGGCTGCGGCTTATGCGCGCGTGCGTGTGCTGCGTAGCAATCCGGCTGTCGGCAAAGCAAAGCGGGGCGTGAGGGGAAGGGCTATCGGGGAGCGACACGAATGCCACCCCGATGTTTCTGAAGTGGTGAGACCAGGCAGAGGTCGAGCGAGGGGAAAATGCCGCTTTCTTGTTTTGCTCGCTGCGGTCGAGCAGAACACCAAACGACAAACGCGGTGCGGCACACTACGATACAAGATGCCGCGCAGAAGGCACCCCGCAGCAAAAGATCATACATGGGGGCTGAAGAGACGACGGCAGACCCGCCTCGCACAGGCCCGCACCGGTACCTGTCTGTGCTTCGCATTCCTGCAGCGGCGGGTCGCCGGCAGTGGCGGCATGGGACGCATGTGGCGTGCTCTCAACTGCTGCGCTAGCGTTGCAGCACCCCGCCCACTCGCCAGACCCGGCACCTCCGCCTGTGTCGGCTATGAGAACGCTTGATCCGGCGCGGTGCCTCGTACGCTATGTGAGATTCACTGACTTTTCGAAGCAGACGACGTTGCGGGCCGTCATCTTGCACAACGCTGCGACACGCCTCACACACACGCTGCACCGGGGCTCCGCCGTCTGGTGTCCATCGCTGCCCCGCCCCA
>NC_018262.1:1244316-1244989 GCF_000227135.1 Leishmania donovani | reverse complement strand
GCCTCGCACAGGCCCGCACCGGTACCTGTCTGTGCTTCGCATTCCTGCAGCGGCGGGTCGCCGGCAGTGGCGGCATGGGACGCATGTGGCGTGCTCTCAACTGCTGCGCTAGCGTTGCAGCACCCCGCCCACTCGCCAGACCCGGCACCTCCGCCTGTGTCGGCTATGAGAACGCTTGATCCGGCGCGGTGCCTCGTACGCTATGTGAGATTCACTGACTTTTCGAAGCAGACGACGTTGCGGGCCGTCATCTTGCACAACGCTGCGACACGCCTCACACACACGCTGCACCGGGGCTCCGCCGTCTGGTGTCCATCGCTGCCCCGCCCCAACCCTTCTCTGCATTCTCAGCGCGACAGGCTGGGTGCTCTGCGCGGGGCCGGCGCACAGGCGTGGCCCCCGGCCCGGCCCCCTCCGCCAGCCTCCTCTGCCCGGCCACAGCCCCGCGACTGTGAAGGGCGTGCGGGTGGAGAGGAGGTTGGAGCGTCTCCTGCCGCCGCCGGCGCAGGGCGGTATCCGAACTGTCGCGGCAGCATGCGGGCAAGCCATCCAGGCACGCCTCCCCTCCTCCTCCACCTCCCCCAACGCTGCGACACGCCTCACACACACGCTGCACCGGGGCTCCGCCGTCTGGTGTCCATCGCTGCCCCGCCCCAACCCTTCTCTGCATTCT